>NC_056733.1:106562756-106782756 GCF_019279795.1 Protopterus annectens | reverse complement strand
GACCCCAAAAATACTTCCAAATCAACAAAAGAATAGCTTCATCAGAAGAAAATTAAAGTTTTGGAATGGCCCAGCCAGAGCCCAGATGTAAATCCAATAGAAAATCTGTGGGGTGACCTGAAGAGGGCTGTGTACAAGAGATGCCTTCGAAATCAGACAGATTTGGAGCGCTTCTGCAAGGAAGAGTGGGCAAATATTGCCAAGTCAAGATGTGCCATGCTGATAGACTCCTACCCAAGAAGACTGAATGCTGCAATTAAATCAAAAGGTGCTTCAGCAAAGTATTAGTTTAAGGGTGTGCACACTTATGCAACCAGCTTATTGTACGTTTTTTATTTTTATAGTTTTCCCCTAACAGATTTGTTTTTCAGTTGAATTATACATGTTATAGGTCATATTAAAAGGTGGGAAAAGTTTTGAAATTATTTATTGTGGTCTCATTTTTTTATATCACAAAAACCTGGCATTTTACCAGGGGTGTCTACACTTTTTATATCCACTGTATATCCATATATCACAAACCACTATTCTATATATTCATCTTAAAACTGAACCAATATTTTTCCATTAACAAAAGTACTTTCAATACACCAGTTATTTATTTACAATATAATCTACAATAATGAATTAACTAGTGACTATATTGTTTCACCATCACCATATTGCAAATTTTAACAATTGGACCAGTAACTTCATATCTTTTATTGTGGACTGCTTTATTAAACAGATCTATGTATTAGGTGCTTTATTCCATACAAATAATCTCATCAAGCTCAGTTATCCCATACAGAATCCCATATAGCCCATTTTCCCTAGGGAATTCTTTCTGATGTCTAATTATTCTCAGTTCCATACTTTTCGTCTCCGTAATTTGCATTTTTTTCTTTTCACCACTGTTATTGATGATATCTATTTTTTTCTTTCATTTTCTAGTCATGGTTTTCTCAACACTAAAGACAGCAATGCTTTCTCCTCTAAAGCATGTCATTGTACACAAAATAAGTAAAAAAAACCCTCCAAACTGAGGTTAAATTGTCTTAACAACACAGCATACTGATCAAATTCAATTTTATACTGAAGTAGCTCTGTACATGCCCTAGATATATGTATACGTATGTATGTGTGTAACTTAATTTTGCATTTGTTTACAGGAAAAACCCAACTGAAAATCGAAGCCCCTTTTAACCAAAGATCCGGGGAGAAAAGCTTTGTGGTTATATAAATACATCATTACAACAATGTACAAAAACATATATAAATGAAAAGCATACATAAGGTTACAACATAAGACATGTCAGTAGTTTAACAATTAATTGACTACATTGTGCAATACAGCTACATTAAAGTGAGTAGTTTATAAAAAAATGCACAGTTTTGGAGGTTGCACTGTACAATACACATACTTTAAAGGAAATATTTAAAGGAGAGTATTGCTGATAGGCTCTCAAATAGTGAGGGGGTAATGATTTCTGGGTGCCCAGGTTGAGCTGACACAAGTGTTAAATAATGGAGAGAGAGAAAGTGCTATTTCCTTGAGTAGTGGAAAGAAGAGCCCTGGACAGGGGCAGAGAGGAAGTTAGTGTAAGAAGAGACAGAGATTAAGTTCTGTGAGGGATACCTTAGTGAGAAATAAACACAAGAGCTGTTCTGTAGTTGGTGGTAGCAGTACGCTGCTGTATGGGGAGAGGTGGAAGGAGAGGCTGGAGTTAATAAGGTGGTTCAGACAGTGACATGGTTGTAGCTGGCAACAGCACTATGCTGTTGTGTGGTGAAAGGAGAGGGAAAAGCTAATTAAATGGTTCAAAGAGTGAAAAGCTAATCAAATGATTCAGAGAGTGACACTGCCATGTGTCACTAAGAAAGGATATCTGCATCCTATTTGAAGGTTCTAGCATATCTATTTTGTGAAGGAATGCTAGGAGGGAGGCAAGCATATAATGGATCCCCATGAGAGCTGTGTGAAGGAGTCACACTGCCAGACATTTTTCAAATTAATGGAGTGTATGAGAATGGATGTACCAATGCAGTGGAGTGCTGAGAAAGAAATGAAGAGGTTTGTGGGCTTTTGGGGGATTTTTCTGTGCCATTTTTACTTTGCTGAATTTGAGGAAGTTGGAGAAATTGAGATGGTTTATGCATTTGAGAGCTACACGGTGCTGTGTACTGCTGGGAATGTTGGTGGCACACACTGCAATCTTGTACGACTGTGTAAATTTTTTGAGCTGGGTTGACTGCAGGTTGGTAAGGATTGCTGAGTCATATGTCAAGGGGAAGATAAGGGAGGCAGCAAGTCTTCTGTGCTTTATCAGACAAAATGTTTTCAATCAATAGAGCATACATAATTTGTGGTTGGTCTTTCTAAGTGCTCATCAAAAGTGATTCGAAGTAGTTTAGTATGGTGGACTAGATCAATTAATGTGGCATGACTGAAAGGGCAAGTGGGTTGTGCAGTACTGATACTGGTTCGGGTGCAAATGGCATTTTTATTTCATGGTTTAGGACTAGGTTAAATTCTAGAAGCCAAGTTTCCACAGATGTGAAGGAATATTAATTGACTTTCCGAGGTTAACAAATGTATACTGCATCCTTGTGGAATTAGTTGGCACAGTGTGTAGACTGCTGATGAATATACTGAAGAGAAGAGGGATGAGAAAAGATCACTGAGGGACACTGGGATGGGGAGGAATGTGGTTTCCATGATCCTCCTCCTGAACCATCACATTTCCAACATATACCTCAAGTCTAGAAGAATATTTTTTTTAAGTCACGGAAGGGTATAAAAATGTTTGTGAAAAACATTTCCATGCAAAAATTCTAAATCGTCTCCACTTAATAAAGTATCTAGGGATGAGGCATATTCCCCTCCACTGATCAAATATATTTCTCTGCACTAATCACTGTAATACCTCTTTATCTAATAATTCATTCCATGCTATTTTAAATTTTATAGTATACGGTTTTCTTAAATCTAATATTCTTATTTGCTCTATTTACTACTCTTCTCCAGCCTGACATTTCTGTTCTGGTCTCAATTACAAAATCTGCTATTTGTGATTTAACAAATTTACGATCCAGCTTCTGCATATCTTCCTTCAACTCTATCATTAGACCTGTACATGCAGGCCAATCAGAGTTCTATAACACACATTTGTCTAAAATTATACCATTTCATTATCTCAGCTCCTTTCATCAACTGCTCCCACAATCTTGGTTAATATATTAGTATATTTAAAACTTATTAGGTGCAAAAATCTGTTCTGTACACACTGGGCCAGATTCATGAACATTTACACTACGTATACACAATCTGTATTTAAGAACATCCCTACCAGATTTTTTATGTCTATTCACTAAGAAAGTTTATCCTAAGTGTACAAGTAGTCTATACTCTGTGGCAACCATTACGAATGCCCCTCGATTTTTAAGGCTGCAAAAAAAAATATCAGTAAGAAAGTTAAAATTAGGAGGAAGAAGGCTTGAGTTATGCTTGTACTGTCGACTCACACAGAACAGTGTATACTCAAGTGTAGGCATTCATGAATCCAGACCTTAATCTTCAATAAAAAATAAAGAAATGGAGGGGGGCTTTCTCATAATATATTTGCTCTCTATGTACTACTATCCATTTACATATTTAATACTTCATCACATTCCTGTTTAAAGTTAGAGTTAAGTATCATATGGTTAAACTTTCATCATATTCTTCTGTAGTGAGACAGTATTTAGTGATAACATTTCAACAGCAATGAAGTACCAGTGTTTGCATAAACTACGTATCCTTATCATGTAACTCTTAATTATCTTGAAAATATTTAAATCTACAAACAAGCATACACTTACAGGAATATATTAAATAACTAAAAGGTCAAACTATATATTTAATACAAATGTATTTTGGAGTTAATATGGTTGCTTACAATACAGCTGGAATTTATTTCCATTTAGCAACTTTTAGAGAACAGGAAATAGTACTATATTCAAAGTTTGTTGAATGCAATTGCCTGTTTAATGCTCCCTCTGAGATGGAAAAAAAAAGAAGTGACTCCCTACAGTAAGGCACTCTTTTCTGAAATACTGCTTTCTCAAATTGTTAATACCTTTCCATATTCTAACTGGAGCTCTGAATTTTCATTTTTATGTGGTTAACCCTTCATCACATGCTACAGTATGTAAACCATATTAGGTATTGTCATCTCACACCTAAAATAATTCCAAGCTCCTGCATGAACTGTTATGTAATGCATCATAGCTATATAACCTGTAATTAGCATGAAAATGTTCAAGTCAGCTAACAAATACTGATTTATAACAAGTCTATATAACTACTCAATACCCTACCCATCTTTCAGTGGTTTCCATCTTTAACATAAAAATACAACTGCTTACCCAGTACATAGGCCAAATTTTCTACCTTTTTATCAATAAGCTGAGTAAACCACTCAATAACTTAAAACTTTAATATACATAACTCCCGTTATTACCCAGTTTTTACATTCGGGCAGAACCTTCAGGTCTATCCAGCCATCTCACTGCAAGCACTACATGCATAAACAAATGTGTTTTTTAGCTGAACCAAACCTTTTCTCTCATTCATACACTGTTTTTCCAGGGATGATAGCATCTCTCAGCCTAACTACCTTATCGTTTTGTTCCACCTATAGCTGGGATAATTGTAGTGGTACCTGCTCATCGTAATGTTCAACATGTAGTAGTACTGATTTTTGGGACTTCTGCTACGCAAAGCTCTAAGTGAAATCAGACTTCCAGACCGTTTCTCCCATGACCCTCCTAGTCATGTTCATGCCCTACCTACCCCTACCATCTGTATGCCAACATGTCTGTGACACTGGTGGGACATCCTCTCATGCCCTCTTCAGTTCGTACTGCAGGAATACCTGAAAGTAAGAGTCATTAGTTAATGCAAATACTGAGCATCAGCAATCAGTTGGCTCAACCTGTCTTTCAGTCTATAGATAAGTACTCCTGAGGAAAAAAAGTTTCATTGCTTTGTCTATTGCTTGTTTGCAGAACAGGAATTTTCTGGGCATCACAGATAAATATCAGCCTCTAATGTTAACAACTGCATTTCTTTTTGTCCCCAAATCCCTCATAAGAGCTTTCACATTCAATACTTGTTTTGTTTTTATGTTATTATTATGTTAGGTTCAACCAGAAGACCACCAAGTGGAGAGCAGATCTCTTCAGGACTGTTTGAAAAAAAAAAAAAAGCTGTGCTCCTTGCTTGTGGCTGCCATAGTGTCAGCCCTATCCAGGGACACTCCATTTAATTTAAACAGAATCATCCATGGCACAAAGGATCCTGGGAGGTCAAAGACATACCCACTGAATCCTCCCTAGGTTCGTGTGAAATGGGAATGGTAAAGCACCTCTCCAGCTCCCAATCTTGCGGCGATTCCCTTCAGAAGGCAACCACTCTTTCACAATACAACAACGTCCTCCTGAATCAAATCCCATCAGCAATCAGTTAGTTCAGACACCTCAATACAGGCATCAGTGGTTCTGACACCTGTATTATGATAACCAAAGGCAGAATACCCAGACTTGTGGCATGAGAAGATGTCAGCCATCCGAAAATCAAAGTCCTCAGCATCCATCCATGACTGCACATTTCTAAGGCTGCCACTACTCCAAAAGGCAAGTTCAACACATCAGTTTGTCTGCCATTTTGTCTCAGTATAAGGCAGGCGGGCACCCCTCCCCAATCTTTCTCTTTCTCCTCCAAGACCTGAAGAAATTGGCTCAGAACCTCAGGACTTCATGCTTTTCCTTAAGACCCTGCAAGCATCATCATAGCAAACATCAATGTTAAGGATCCCAACCTTAAAAAAGGAATAGAGAACCCCACCCCCAAGGATTTGAAGTCCTCTGTCTCTGAGGCAGACAAACTGGCTTATGTGGACCAGATGTCTTTGTCTCTTGTTTACATGTGAGACATTAAGGACACCTTATCAAATGTTTCCCTATTATAGGATTTCTCATTTGGGGACACCCTCAATATGATGAAAGATTTCTTCAAGTGGGGATTACTCTGATGCTCAGCAACTCTATACTAAGCTTCCAGGTTTATTAAAACCAAGACTCTTAGCTATTCTTCCAGTGACTGAATCATTGGAGGATGCATTCATCTCTGCATCTTTGGAGGCATATTTTTAGCCTCCTGATAGCAAGAAACCCAACCATTTTACAATGTTGTGGATTCCTTTAAGTGTCTGTATAAGGACCCAATAGCTGATCCAGCAGTGATACCCAAGGATCACATATGGGATTTACTAGTGCTCCAACCAAAAATCCTATTCCCACTAACAGAGAAAGTAGAGTACTTCACTTATTTGGGAAGATTATCTATACCACTACTGTTATGGCCTTCAGGGCTCTGAACTGCCAATTTCTCATATAATAAAAGTTCCAAGGGGACCTACTTTCCAAAATTAAGAAAAAGATCAAGGAGTTGGGGGACAAATCCAACAGATAATCTGGTCCTGCACTATATAACATGTTTTCCCTGATTGTGAGCACTGCATCAAGTGTAGCTATGATGCACTGGATGCATCATGCAGGACAGCAGCAATGGTGTCAGTCTTAGGAGACATGCCCAGCTGAGGATACAGCACCTGCAAAACCAAAAAAAGCACAGCTTCTCAATGACTTTTTTTTTTTGGAAAAGGTCCTGCTCTTTGGACCTCCTACTGGGCAGATGTTTACAAAACTGGCAAAAAAAGTGAAGACAATGTAATGAGTCAAGCAGCTGTTTCACACCCCTGCCACATATAGCAGAAATCACTCCACTAAAAGGTGCTCCTTTCTTCCTGTAGCAAGACAAGAGTTAACAACAAAAGGGGAAGAAAGGCTAGCATAAAATAAAATGACAAGCTGACCAACATGGGAAGCCCGGGGACCCTCAAGCTGGGGAAACCACAAGGGACAGGCTTTGAATTCACAGTGCTTTCATCTTCCCATCTCTCAAATCCCACCCTAACCTTCTCCCTTCCCTACCCTCCAAAGTATCCATACTAAAAAAAAAAAAGGGGGGGGGGACTTTTGGTCTATTTCTAAGACAGTGGAAGAAAATCCCTGAAGATTTCTGGCTCTTAAGTACTGTGAAATAAGGTTACAGTCTCCATTCACCAGAAAGAAAAATGTTTACAGGCATTCCCAGTACCTAAAGAACTAACCAAATCCATCGTACTTGACCATCTAAATCAATGTGCATTAGAAACAGTGCTAAAAAAGGAAGACGACATACAGTTTTATTGCTCAAAACTACTCATAGTTCCAAGAAAAGATGGTACTTGGAAGCCTGTTTAATTTATCAAGGTTAAACAAGTTTCTTCTGGTTCCAAAACTGGATAATAACTTTGCAGGCTCTACCTCTCCTCTTTCCTTAAGCCTTCATTGTAACGCTAGAAATAAAAAATGCTTACCTCCATGTGCTCACTGACAGAACAGAGAGGTGGTTCCCAAGCTTCAAAGCAGATGATGCTCACTACCAATTTACTTCTTTGCCCTTTGGTTTGTCTACTGTACCTGGAGTGTCCACAAAGTACCCGGCTCCAGTAACCATCTACTTCAAGACTGGTGGCACTCAAATTTACATCTACTTGGAAAACTGCCTTATTCATGCCTGTCCACAGAGGAGATACAGACAAGCTGCAGTTCACTTGGCCTGCTTCCAGATTCTGGGACTTTGTATGAACCTTACAGAATCGCAGCTACTGCCTTGAACCAACAAGTCCCCTTTTCTGAAAGTCCTATGGGACACAGTAAGCCATAAGGCATTTATTACCTCTTAGAAGGTGCTTTTCCCTACATCTTAATTTGCTACAGACACTGAGGTACCTGGCTTCTTCAGGCTTGACAGTCCCTCTAGCAAGACTTCACACGTGAGAATGCTGCAATGGTACCTGAGAAAAAGATAGCATGCCCAATCCTTACAACGCTCCATTAGCCTGTTGCCTCAAATAAAAAAAAAAAATTCTTCACATGGTGGATACAGCAGATTAAGTTCAGTTCAGGGTCCCACTCAAGCTAAAGCTGGACACACAGACACATACACACACTCACTCCAGACTCCTCTGATGTGGCAGGGGGTGAGGGCTCACATTGGGAAACTGGTCATTTAAGGAACAAAACTTAGAGGAATAAATATATAACTCTCTAGGAGATGATAGCTGTAACTTTAGCCAAAAGAGATTTCAAACATACCTGGCAACCCAGGACTCTGCACATCATTACAGACAATAGTACACTGATGTGGTACATTAAGAAGTTGGGGGGAAGAGGGACACACTCATCTCTTGTGCATGCTGGTCATGGAGACAGGGCACTTGGGCCAGGAGTCAGGCTTGGTCATCAATGTATCTTACATCCACTCTCATGAGAGCTTCTTGCCAGACCAGTTAATCACGACAAAGACAGAGTAAACAAAATGGATGCTGAACAGTGACATATTTTTGTGTTTGGTTCACAGATATGGTATTACAGAAAAATAACTTTTTTCTATCCCTGGAAACAAACTTAGAACATTTTGCACCAAGCCACTAATGACAGAGGCACTGAGGACAGATCATTCTCAGAAAGTTGAGAAGGTCTATTTCTCTCTGTCATTCCTTTCACACCCCCCCTTCTCCTCACAGTGAGAGTAAAAAAAAAAGAAAACAAGTCAAAATGCTAGTCATGGCATCCTTTTTAGCCAAGACTTCACCAGGTCCCTGTTACTGAGTATGGTAAAGTCAGAGCATACTCCTTGCTTCAGCATGTGGACCTCCAAAATGAACCAACAGTCATCCTGGCTAGGCACGTTTTCTGTGGACAAGCTTGATGTTTTAAGGGAGGCTTGGAAGTCAAACACAAGGAAAGCATTCCTACCAAAATGGGAAAAAATATGCTTCCACTGGTGACAGAAAGAGGTCCTCAAACACCTCCCAGTCCTTTATAAATTAGGAATGTATTATGCCACACTAAAAGAACACTTTTGCTACCTCTGCCTGTCTATTAAAGCAATTCTCAAAAGGATCTAACACTTTAGGCCTCCGACAGAGTAATCAACCCTTCATAAGGCCTCAGCTTTAAGCTAGAAAAGACCACAAGTGAGTAACTTCCTCTTCATGAGGCCTCAACTATATGCTCAAACACCATCACACCTCAGCCAGTAGCTGAGGCACCATTCACATATTTAACCTGGAAGAGTCTTTTTTTTCCTTTTTTCCACCATAGAGGCCATTACATTTGCCTAAATAATTTCAGAACTACAGGCAATTGTGTGCAGTCAACCCAATACAGTAATCTCCCCTTCATGGGACCTCAACTATGTGCTTGAAAGGTTAACATCATCACCATTTCAGCCAACAGCTGAGGTACCACTCCACATTCAACCTGAAAGTAATTCTGGTTAGTGGCCACTGCATTTGCCAAAAGGATTTCAAAATTACAGGCCTTTATGTACAAGCAACCAAAGAGAGTAATCTCCCCTTCACGAGATCTCAACTAGGTGCTCGAAAAGTTAAAACTACATCTGAACCAGCAGTTCAACCTATAAGAGTTTTTTTTATAGTGGCCATTAAATTTGTCAAAAGTATTTCAGAATTACAGGTTAAGTGCAAGGAACCCTTACTCACCCTCCCCAGAGATAAATAACCCCTACACCAATCTCACCCTTATGACAGAAGCAATGACAGAAGTCTATAAATAAGGCCATTAACCTCTCCATATTCTGTCATACTCACACAGCATTAAATAAAAATATCTGGACATACAAAAGCAGCTGAGATTTCACCTAGAAATGACTAAATATACACAAGGAAATATTTATCTCAAGGATGTTTGATGAATGACTGGAATACCTTTACTGAAGGGGCTGTACAGTCAAAAACAGTGATACACAGTTTTGGAATACAATGGACATGCAGTAACTTTGTTATGGGAAGGGAACTAGGATACAGTAAGACCTGCAGGTTATCTAGTAGTTGGAAAAATAGGCATGCTAGGGCAAGACACACTTTACTGACCTTCGGAATCTGTTTAATTTATAAACTATGAGATTTTTATTGCTTGATCTATAATTTATGTCTCTATATGAAATGCTGCAATTCATAATGCCGAGTCCTACAATGCCAAAAAAAAAAAAAGAAAGAAAAAGACTGACAATACTGAAAACTTGCTTTATGCACAGGATTAGCCTGTGCCCCTACCAATGTGGGGGCTAAGCCCCTCAACTACATATAATATATATATATATATATATATATATATATATATATATATATATATATATATACATATATATACACACACACATATATATATATATATATATATTGAGCATGGTGTGTGGTGATTATGCTCTAATATCAGGAAAAAGACAAATTTGGTTTAGAGATTATATAGCACAAGACCCATTCTTAATAAATATTAAGCACCCCTTGCTTCACTTTCTAAGATTACGTTTTGCACTACGCAGTTAAACTTGTCACTACTAGTCAGCGAATGACAGAGGCACAATAAAACGCAGTTTTCTTTCTGCTTGTTCTCTCAGCAAGTAATCTGTTCCTGGCTTTCTTTGTAAAATAAGAAAATGTGTTACGCTGTCTTGCTGACAGCTCTTGACAAAGTGCTTTACAGCTTTGAAAGCTGGCAAAACACATGGCTCCTTTTTTTTTCTGTCATCAGCTCCAAGTACTACTAGTTACAGAGTCACCTCCCGAGTTCTCCCTCCAGATGGATTTCTTGGCATCCATGTTGTGAACACACGATAAACTGGCTATGATAGGCAACACTCTCATAATCCTCTATACAATATACAGCGGATATAAAAAAATGTACACACCCCTGTTGAAATGTCAGGTTTTTGTGATATAGAAAAATGAGACCACGATAAATCATTTAAAAACTTTTCCCACCTTTAATGTGACCTATAACCTGCACAATTCAATTGAAAAACAAACAAATCTGATAGGGGAAAAATATAAAAAATAAAAAAAAAAAAGTACAATAAGCTGGTTGCTTAAGTGTGCACATCCTTAAACTAATATTTTGTTTAAGCACCTTTTGATTTAATTACAGCATTCAGGTCTTCCTGCATTGTTACGACTAGTATCTCCTCTCCCAACATACTAATATTTTTGTTTACATCTGTTAAGTGCAAGACAATTTATTCTCACTTTATAAAAAAAAAAAAAAACATCTGGGCTGTTCTGTTTCACACATCACTACATTTAACAGCAGCTGCCTGTTTTAGCATCCACAGCACTAATCAGTTTTCTAATTCTTTCTTGATTTGGTAATTAAATGTGAGATGTCTTGTTAATTGTAATACTTGATTAGCACTTTAATGGGCAGATGTACAAATTATTTGTACAGCTGTGCATACTGGGAACTGCTGAGAGTTATGAGTAGGAGTTGAAAGTAATTAGCATCCTTGTGAAATGACATTAATGTGATTGTAAGCATGGGGGATGGGTTGTTTTATGTCTAGTGTCTTATGACAGAGAAAGGCACTCGATAAACGAAAGTGGGAAAATGCAAAAATGAAAAACAGCCATATTCAAGTCAGTCTACACAGTGTCTGTGAACTTTTACATGACAAAGACTTTCCCATGGTAATGAAAACAAGTCCGTAAAATGTCCAACTGCCTACAGTGAGAAGGCCTCCTTCTCTGCAGTGTTTAGGATAAACAGTAATACATTTGCAGTATAAGGCAAATTGAAAGTGGTGTAATCAAATAAAATCAAACCATGCTGGTACAGAATAGCTGAAGCCTAATGTGTCGCATCCCTTCTTCCTTACTAGTGCAAACTTTAGATATATTCTGTAAGGAAAGGCAAACTACAGTACTTATCTAAAAACACTGGCACCATTGTTAATAATGATGGTGTCTCACTCCAGAATGCAGGTCCTCGTTCTAAGACAATATTCTTTACACAGCAATAATGTGGCTTTATTATTGTGGCTAATGGAACATTATCACTAGGACCATCAATCAGCACTGGTTAAATAGTGTTTCTTTCCCTAATCAGTGCCCGAGTATAGTGTTTCCTTCCCTTTGGTTGGGTAAACCAAATTAATAATGCCATCTTTCTCTTGCTGACAATGGCTATCTAAGGGGTTTGCCACTTGCCCTACTTGTTTAAGTAACTGCCAGAAAGTTACTGACAAAGCTAAAGAATTTACACAGTAAAACATCATCCCTAAAGACAAAGATCAGCCAGATTTATGCAGTTCAGGAATAGACATGATTGCATGCTCAGTTGTTGTGTTACAAGCTGAATGTTATCTTGCTACGCTGTAGTCACCTTGTCATAATTTTTGACAGTGGCGGCTGGTGACTTCAAATCACAGGGGGGCTGCAGGAGACGCTGAATGGGCGGGGTCAAAGGGAAGGGGTGTGGTCAACCATAAAGGGGAGGAGCTATGCACAAAACCACAAAAAAACTAACTTTAATTAAATACGCTGCCCTGGGTGGCAAACCATCATTATGAAAGTCCAATCAAGACAAAAATAAGTGTAGAAGAATAAAAATATTTCAATGCATTGGCTGCATGACAGCTTACTTAATATCTAGATGAAAACAAAAGGTTGTGAGGCATGAAAAAATAAATTACTTTTTAAATACATTACTGGAATGCCAGTCAAAATCAAGTATAAGAAAAACCAGAAGCACTCAACTCAAACTACTTCTCCTTGCACTGCAGTTCTAATTATAATATATTCAGCTTTATTAAAGTACCAAGCAACATGCTGAAAGTAGAAATCTATGTGATGCCCCCACTTGTAAAAATGTTTCTTATCCAAAAAGACCTGCTGCCTGACAACGTTTCATGGGGAAAACATGATAAAAGTAAAAATGAAAAGCAAACAAGAAACAAGCTCAAGATACATTGCTTAAAGGATTACTGTACAGGTTATGGACCACACATGATTGGCATTCTGTTTAGTTTACGGGTAAAGCCTGTAGAGATGACTGGAAGTCTCCAACAAGTGTAATGAGCTTTTTAAAATAATGGAATCCTGTCCTTTAATACCCAAGGCTTATACATTATCTAGTCAAGTATTCTCTGCATGGCAACAACAGAAAGGCTTTCAATGTTGGCAATTCTTTAACAGTATGCTTATTAAAGCTTACTTGCATCTTAAGATGTCAGACAAGCTTACCTTATGGTCATTAAAGCATTGCTACTTAAACACAGAGCAACAGGCACTTTGAGTAATAAGCATAAATCAACAGTACAAAAATATGACAGAAACCAGACCATTCTGCAAAATCAAGGACAGATGAAAAGCCACTGTAGTACTTATGCAGTGTGTCCTCCCCATCCAAGGTAGATACAACTACTCCTTGCCTTGCTTGGACACATCCAGAGTCACTACATGGGGAGTGGGGTGCAACAAGCATGTCACAATTTGAAATCTCTCTGGCTGACTGTGATGGCCCTGACACATTTGTCATACCTCTCAACTTCAAGAGCAAGAAATCTGGACAAAGCCATACACAGAAGTGGGACAAAGGCACAACAAGAAGGACAATTTTAAATATTGCTCTAATAAACTTAGAAAGATAATAGAATAGGTCTTGCATTAGTATGAATTTTCTGAAGGGTATAAAATCTGAAACTCAAATGTCTGTCATTTTCTAACTTCAGTCTTTAGTGATTTGTCACTAATTTGCCAAAAAACACAATTTTATGAAAAATGGACCAAAAATGTGATGCAAAAATATAAAACAGACACACAATACAGCTTCTACCTGTCAAAGAAGGGACACTTTAATATTAGTACTGCTACCTTGAGCAGCTGACAAAATAAAAGAATCTACATGCATTTCAAGTAATCTATAACTTTGATTATTACAGTTATTTCTTAATTGTAAACCCTCCATGTTTTCTTCCAAAATTGCTATTTTGCGGAGGGATTATTAGGGGAAGAGCAACATTTTGAGCCAAAAATTGGGGACAGTTGAGAGGTTGGCTATGCCTAATTCTATAAAGCAATTTATTTGCATGTACCTCTCAACCTGTTAATGCAGTAAATCTGAACAAGGCCAAATATATTGGGGCACATATAAACAGTACTAAAATTGCTCTTGTATAAATTGAGACAGTTGATAGAACAGCTCTTACTTTAACATGCATTTTATGAAGGTTATGAAGTCTGAAACTTATTATTTAGTGACTTCTGGCAAATCATTTAGGAATTAAAACTACAAATTTTATGAACAACAAACCAAAAATAAGAAGCAAAAATCTATTCATTCTTTGAAAATCTGGACAGTTGGGAGGTATAGTTCAGCTGGGCCTGTCTGAGTTTGCTGCCCTTCCCCTGACAAAATAATGGTTGAACTGGAGCCTCTGCAGCCATTCCAATTAACCATTACTTGGCTATTTCACTCCATTTACCATAAACACTAATGTGCATACTGCTTTACTTCAATGATTGGACTTCATTTGAAAGTTTTATTTTGTATTTTACAGCACAAACATTAAGTAATCTGTTAAACAAAGCAATGCAGTCTCACAATGAAAACTTAGCATTAAAACTTCTCTGCCCTTGAAACTCACATTCATTGAAACAGCATTGAAACCCACATTCAAAGAAAATACATTTTGCCAGTGGCAGATAAAGATTAATTTTGGGCTGTTTTCAATCATAGGCCCCGTGCATATGAAACATACATGTGCTCTTTGATACACCTTCCTCATTGTACTAAAAATTATATTCCTTGTACAATACAGTACACTTGTTAGAGGGTGTTTTAAATTTGTTTTGAACATTTTTCCAGTAAGCAATGAAACAAAACATATGCACCCATAATGGCAAAACTGCCCAGTTGAGAACATTTATCATAAAAAGTCTACTCAGACTTCCACAGTCCACCATTATTAGTAAATATACACAATTCTACAGTCCACCATTATTAGTAAATATGCACAATTCCACAGTCCACCATTATTAGTAAATATGCACAATTCTACAGTCCACCATTATCAGTAAATATGCACAATTCTACAGTGCACCTTTATCAGTAAATATGCACAATTCTACAGTCCATATTCAGCGAATTCAGTTCTTGCCATAGCTGTCAACCTTAGCACAAAACCTGGACGAAGCCAATAATGGGGAATACAGTCCCAAAAATAGGGACAAATTTAAAATATTCATCTTATAAACTTAGAAAATTGCTAGAAAAAGGTTGTGCTACTATGTATTCTGAAGAACATGAAGTTTGAAATTCAAATGCCGGTCAATTCTACTGCGGACAGAACAAAACAATTTTCAGCAGAGACGAGGGATTAATACTGCAGACACGTCTTTGTAAAATGGCAGGGCATCAGAGCAAATCCACACAAACACAGGCAGGAGATGCAGACTCCAAACAGAAGCCACCCCAACCAAGAATCAAACCAGAAAACCTATAGCTGTGAGGCAACAATACTACCACCGCACCATCAATTATGCAAGGAATTAAACATTCAGAAACCTGAAGTCTGAAATTCAAATGCCTGTCAATTTTACTGTGGACAGAACAAAACCAATTTTCAGCAGGGATTAAAACTGCAGACACGTCTTTGTAAAATGGCAGGGCACCAGAGCAAATCCACACAAACACATGGAGGAGATGCAGACTCCACACAGAAGCCACCCCAACCAAGAATCAAACCAGAAAACCTATAGCTGTGAGGCAACAATACTACCACTGCACCATCAAATCTGCAAGGAATTAAACATTCAGAAACCTGAAGTCTGAAATTCAAATGCCTGTCAATTTTACTGCGGACAGAACAAAACAATTTTCAGCAGAGATGCAGGGATTAATACTGCAGACACGTCTTTGCAAAATGGCAGGGCACCAGAGCAAATCCACACAAATACAGGGAGGAGATGCAGACAGAAGCCACCCCAACCAAGAATCAAACCAGAAAACCTATAGTTGTGAGGTAACAATACTATCACTGCACCATCAATTATACAAGGAATTAAACATTCAGAAACCTGAAGTCTGAAATTCAAATGCCTGTCAATTTTACTGCGGACAGAACAAAAACAATTTTCAGCAGAGACGAGGGATTAAAACTGCAGACACATCTTTGTAAAATGGCAGGGCACCAGAGCAAATCCACACAAACACAGGCAGGAGATGCAGACTCCAAACAGAAGCCACCCCAACCAAGAATCAAACCAGAAAACCTATAGCTGTGAGGCAACAATACTACCACCGCACCATCAATTATGCAAGGAATTAAACATTCAGAAACCTGAAGTCTGAAATTCAAATGCCTGTCAATTTTACTGTGGACAGAACAAAACCAATTTTCAGCAGGGATTAAAACTGCAGACACGTCTTTGTAAAATGGCAGGGCACCAGAGCAAATCCACACAAACACATGGAGGAGATGCAGACTCCACACAGAAGCCACCCCAACCAAGAATCAAACCAGAAAACCTATAGCTGTGAGGCAACAATACTACCACTGCACCATCAAATCTGCAAGGAATTAAACATTCAGAAACCTGAAGTCTGAAATTCAAATGCCTGTCAATTTTACTGCGGACAGAACAAAAACAATTTTCAGCAGAGATGCAGGGATTAATACTGCAGACACGTCTTTGCAAAATGGCAGGGCACCAGAGCAAATCCACACAAATACAGGGAGGAGATGCAGACAGAAGCCACCCCAACCAAGAATCAAACCAGAAAACCTATAGTTGTGAGGTAACAATACTATCACTGCACCATCAATTATACAAGGAATTAAACATTCAGAAACCTGAAGTCTGAAATTCAAATGCCTGTCAATTTTACTGCGGACAGAACAAAAACAATTTTCAGCAGAGACGAGGGATTAAAACTGCAGACACATCTTTGTAAAATGGCAGGGCACCAGAGCAAATCCACACAAACACAGGCAGGAGATGCAGACTCCAAACAGAAGCCACCCCAACCAAGAATCAAACCAGAAAACCTATAGCTGTGAGGCAACAATACTACCACCGCACCATCAATTATGCAAGGAATTAAACATTCAGAAACCTGAAGTCTGAAATTCAAATGCCTGTCAATTTTACTGTGGACAGAACAAAACCAATTTTCAGCAGGGATTAAAACTGCAGACACGTCTTTGTAAAATGGCAGGGCACCAGAGCAAATCCACACAAACACATGGAGGAGATGCAGACTCCACACAGAAGCCACCCCAACCAAGAATCAAACCAGAAAACCTATAGCTGTGAGGCAACAATACTACCACTGCACCATCAAATCTGCAAGGAATTAAACATTCAGAAACCTGAAGTCTGAAATTCAAATGCCTGTCAATTTTACTGCGGACAGAACAAAAACAATTTTCAGCAGAGATGCAGGGATTAATACTGCAGACACGTCTTTGCAAAATGGCAGGGCACCAGAGCAAATCCACACAAATACAGGGAGGAGATGCAGACAGAAGCCACCCCAACCAAGAATCAAACCAGAAAACCTATAGTTGTGAGGTAACAATACTATCACTGCACCATCAATTATACAAGGAATTAAACATTCAGAAACCTGAAGTCTGAAATTCAAATGCCTGTCAATTTTACTGCGGACAGAACAAAAACAATTTTCAGCAGAGACGCAGGGATTAAAACTGCAGACACATCTTTGTAAAATGGCAGGGCACCAGAGCAAATCCACACAAACACAGGCAGGAGATGCAGACTCCAAACAGAAGCCACCCCAACCAAGAATCAAACCAGAAAACCTATAGCTGTGAGGCAACAATACTACCACCGCACCATCAATTATGCAAGGAATTAAACATTCAGAAACCAGAAGTCTGAAATTCAAATGCCTGTCAATTTTACTGTGGACAGAACAAAACCAATTTTCAGCAGGGATTAAAACTGCAGACACGTCTTTGTAAAATGGCAGGGCACCAGAGCAAATCCACACAAACACATGGAGGAGATGCAGACTCCACACAGAAGCCACCCCAACCAAGAATCAAACCAGAAAACCTATAGCTGTGAGGCAACAATACTACCACTGCACCATCAAATCTGCAAGGAATTAAACATTCAGAAACCTGAAGTCTGAAATTCAAATGCCTGTCAATTTTACTGCGGACAGAACAAAACAATTTTCAGCAGAGATGCAGGGATTAATACTGCAGACACGTCTTTGTAAAATGGCAGGGCACCAGAGCAAATCCACACAAATACAGGGAGGAGATGCAGACAGAAGCCACCCCAACCAAGAATCAAACCAGAAAACCTATAGTTGTGAGGTAACAATACTATCACTGCACCATCAATTATACAAGGAGTTAAACATTCAGAAACCTGAAGTCTGAAATTCAAATGCCTGTCAATTTTACTGCGGACAGAACAAAAACAATTTTCAGCAGAGACGCAGGGATTAAAACTGCAGACACATCTTTGTAAAATGGCAGGACACCAGAGCAAATCCACACAAACACAGGCAGGAGATGCAGACTCCACACAGAAGCCACCCCAACCACGAATCAAACCAGAAAACCTATAGCTGTGAGGCAACAATACTACCACTGCACCATCAAATACGCAAGGAATTAAACATTCAGAAACCCTTAAGTCTGAAATTCAAATGCCTATCAATTTTATTTAACATTTTTTAATCAGGACAGTCTGACTTGGAACAAATAAACAAATTTTCAGCAGAGGCCCAGGAAGAAATAATGCAGACATGTCTTTGTAACATGGGAGGGCACAAAAGCAAACCCACACAAACACAGGGAGAAGATACAGACCCCACAAAGAAGGAACCCCAGCCAAGAATCAAACCCAAGAACCTGCAGCTGTGAGGCAACAATGCTACTACTACACCATCAAATATCAAGCATTGCAACATTTACAAACCACAGATATTATGAGGAACAGATCAGATCGAATATGAGGTAAAAATCTGAATTTTTTTTACAAATGGTGGTGGGTAGGGAACTCAAGTCTTTAACACCTGCATACAGGGTACAGGGTTCAAGCCTGAGGCATTCCCTACCACACCACCATAAGCACCTGGGGCATTTTCACACACACACACACACACACACACACACACACACACACACACACACACACACACACACACACACACACACACACACACACAAGTAAAGCAAGCACCATACACAAACTCCAGTAAAGCACAAGCACCATACACAAACTCCAGTAAAGCACAAGCACCATACACAAATAAAAAGCACAAACTCAATAAAAATAAACATTGTAAATTAAAAGGCACCTTACCTGAATGAATACATCCAGAGTTAACGTCCGTACATACATCCTTCCCGCGCAATACTGAAGACCCGCGAGATCCCAATGCTCCACGCCGACGAGATCCCTAAGGCTCTGTCCCGAGTCCCTGCTGCTCCTCTTGCAGTCCGGACGCGTCCCATAATCCTGGCGGGTCTGTGCACTGTAAAAGTGCACAGACGCTCCTTGTGTCCCCCTATGGGGACGGCCGGGCTGCCTTGAGCATGCGCATAGACCGATAAGCCGGGACTCGGTCTATGCGCATGCGCGAAGTCTGCGAATTTTAAAAAAATATTTTTTTTTATTTTTCATTTTTTTTTTCTTTCTTTTTTTATTTTTGAGGGGGCTGCAGTCCGGCAGCCCTATGCCACGAGCCGCCCCTGATTTTTGAGCAGCTAATTAAATGGATCTTGGACAATGTGTGATTTTCACACCACGTGCCCCAACACACTTTTTATAGGACCACGCACAAATGTAGTCTTTCTTTCTTTTTGGTTCACCTACTTGACTGTTTTTAAATGTATACTTACCTAACATATTATTCATATTTATTGTTAAATAAAGCAAAGTTTTAAGCATAAGTAGTCTAGAACATTTTCTGCCTAGAAGTGAAACAAAATGCATTAACCATTAATAATAAAATTACCAGCTTCAGAACATTCCAACCATAAAAGACCACTCAAACTACTGTCACTACAATTCACGAATATCTTATATCCACTGATTAGAGCCACTGTATTGACTGTGTGCACCTTACAAGTCTGGCTGAGATAAAAAATGGCAGAGTAAAGTATTTCAACTTGTTTTACAGAAATGCATACTCAGTCCTGACAGTTTAATGAATTTTACAAGAGGGTCAGTCATTTTCATCCATGCGGCTCATATACCCAGCAACTAGAGGCACATTATTTTTTGAGAACCAAGAATAGAGACGTACTACTGACTGTGTGCATCTCAAAAGGGAATAAGAGTAGTGGCAGTAATAATAATAACAAACAGAACAATGGCCATGGGAACCTATATCAAGTTTGTTTCACACAAACACAGTAACAGCAGGAAAGTATTCCAACTTTATGCAAATGCACTTCAGTCCTGTAAAGTCAGACTAATGGCTGCCAAAAATGAGCAGATGACAGAAGGGTAAGTTACTATTATACACAAACAGCCCCCTAATCTCTTCCAGTGATTACAGCTACTATGTTAACAGAGTACACCTCAAACATCTGAGTATGATACAAAATAAATAATGGCCACAGTAACGTATTCCAAGTTTTTTTCACAAACACACAGGAGCCACAGCACAGCCGTACAACTTACTTCATACACATGCACACTAGTTCTGCAAAGCTAGACTAAAAGCCGTTTCAAAATTAAAGAAGGCAAGTTACGTTCACCCACAGACAGCTCCCAAAATCATTCAGCAGTTGTAACCACTCTGTTGATTGTGTATACCATAGATACCATCACAGCGTATTATAAGAATCTGCAATACAGGTGTATGAACCCATCTAATCTTATTCAGACTAGATTTCCATGACAACTGGACATGAAATGGTGCTAATTTAATAAGAAAAGAAGCACTGAAAGTTTTGATACTGTGACCTCCACTGAACACAAAGTAGTCATATCATGTCAGGTAGATTCTGAGGAAAGAGACGATCATAAAGCTAGATCTAGTAACATTTGGTGAAAGCATGCAGGATTTACGGCTAGAAACTGAAATACTAAACATTATGGTATATATATTCTTTTTCTCTCAAAGTCAACAACTCACAATGTCACCCCTCCCCCCAAATCAAAGTGATTTTAAAGTGAGGGCAAACTTCCCCACATACCATTCTCACTACTCTATTCTAAATCCAAGATGATTCAGCTTTGTGGGGCTGAGGTAAGTGAAACAACTCTGGTCTGCAGGGTCTTTTTAATGTTTTTTGCTTTTGTTTGACATTTTATTTATTGTTTTGTTTATTAGGGAAATTCTGTAGCCACCCTAATTTATAGACATGAAGTTTTTTTAAAAAAAAAAGCCTAGCGTTTTCAGAAAATGGCCAAACTATCCACTTTTGCTTCTCTGATGAGCCCATAAAAAAGGGCAAAGCATAATGTTTATAAAGCCAATGACGTATGGCTTTACTGGTCTAAATGCCTCAAAGAAGACATAAAAAGTAAAACCTCAGTATGCATTCAGAAGTCATTTAGATGGAACAACTGTATGGGACATCTGAGTATTTTTCATGAGTCTCCTCCACAGGAGGTATATAGTGTAGGTATACAGTGTAGACTCTGGTTTGCCAGTATCTGAAATTTTTGCCTATGTGGCTTTTCTATGCAACCTTTTAACTTGTTTTGAAAATTTCTACACTGACAAAGTTGCATAACCTTGGCATCAATATAATGTAATATACAACTAAACAAGAACTGACTAAACATTTCTAATTAACTGAATCTCAACTTTAGGTGATGCAATTTACCCTCAATGTGCTCAAGTATATAATCTGAATTTGAGTGTTTCTATGGAAGTAACAGTCATTTTAAAAGATTCTGAATAAAAGTAAAATGAAGATCCTCTAAAATAACATATGATACTTAGATTAATAAAGATGTAGAATGTGAAATAAATACACAGTCAAACCTTCTTCTTCTTTCGGCTTTTCCCGGTTAGGGGTCGCCACAGCGATCATCTGTCTGCTCATGATTGGCAGTGGAGTTTTACAATGTTGAGTTGCCAGCCCGGCGCCCAACCTTCCACAGAAGGAACACACATGCACACACTCACACCTAGGGCCAATTTAGAGTGTCCAATCCACCTTCTGCATGTCTTTTGAGATGTGGGAGGAAACCGGAGCACCCGGATGAAACCCACGCGACCACAGGTAGGACATGCAGACTCCGCACAGAAGGCACCCCAGCCGAGAATCGAACTGGAGAACCTCTTGCTGTGAGGTGACACAGTCGAACCAAGTATCACAAACAAAATCTATCCCTTACAAATATAAACACAACTCCATCAGAAACAGTTACAAAAAAAGGGTTTTAAATCAGAAAACTGCATTACACCAAAGACAGGATGCAATCATGGAAACTAATTTTAAACCATCTAGAGGTCAAGGGTCAGAAGACACGCATTTAAATGACAAATACTCCCTTAAGGCTGTAAAGTACTTTAAGGTTCTTGAAATACACAGGATGTTTATCTTGCTCTTGTAGTGTAATAAAAGGAAACTGCTCCTTTTAGAAATAGTTGCTTCTAACTTCCATTACAGTATAATGCAGACTGGCCAAAATGTAACAGTAATGGAAAAAAGGCCACAGTTTCTATTCATCAAGATCAGTGTCATAATGGGTCCCACCCTAACCACTAATCAGCTGAGCTGCTTATACTCTGGTGTTCAAAACTGCACAAGAACATCCTTGGAAAAGGATACAATACAGCTCAGTCTGCCCATAAAAGCCACACCTTCTAATGTTCCTATTGTCTCCATAATCATCTTGCTCTTTAGTGTCTACTTAATTCTCCTTCCCTTCTCAGTGGAATCCTGCTTTTATGTTTGCTTACTTACTCTTCTACGGCCTTACGCATCTGGTAAAAACAAAACATTTTCAATTTAAATCGACAGCAGTGAGCATTTGGGGTTCTGAGAATTTCCAGTGCTGCAGAAAATACACAAGGTAGTCCAACTGCTATCTTGTCCAAAGCAAGTTAGTATTGCCAATACAAATGAAGCAAAGGCACAACATAACTTGGATAGGCTTCAATGCATCCACCAAACCCACCATGTCAGGTCTGATGTGGTCTTACCCATACATGATGTCTCACTTCCAGTCTATGCAAACATTACACTCTTTACAAACCCGTCTAAATCAGTCAGCACAGGGCAAGTAAACTGTTCCTTTTATACTACACTACATGAATTTATCATTTCTTCTTATACAATACCTCACTACTCCTGCAACCTACAGACAACTGTAGGGATGCTAAGTTAGTACCAGTGAAATTACCACTGTAGTATACATCCTGCCTGTATATGATTTTCTACCATATGCTGTGTTTTTTTTGCTTTTGTTCCCTTTCTGCCTGCCGCTCATCAGCTATCCATTTGTCCCTTTCTCACTGAGAGTGAGAAAGTACAGTTGTGTACACTTACCGTAAATGTAATGTAAATGTAGATGTAATGAGAAAGGAAGATTATGACAATTGTTTATGTAATTTTGACATTGCAAATGCTATAGGCAATCTGGTATGAGGAGCTGTTAATAAGGAAACAAGATTCTTAACCCTTCACACCTCCAGGCATCTCGTCATTCAACTAAAACTTCATGTGCTAACCAAAGCCAGAAGAAATATGTAGCACAAAAGATCAGAGAAAGGTGCAAAAATAGCCAGCTACAGTTCTGCATTAACAACCCTCCCACAACAAAAAAACAAGGGGCAATAAAAATCTTTAGATCTGGATGATGTTCCCATGGTGGTCAGCTGTGTCACGAGGAAGACTTTCCTGACAACTGCTGCTATATGGTGATCAAGATTATCAGCAGTTAACAACCCTGGTTCCAGGGTCTCTAAGTTCATTTCTGTTTTGAAGTGGGGAATTGCCTGTGCTATATGCTGGAACTTTGCTTGTCCGTGAAATGTGCTGCATTTTTTTACAATTTTATTTAAGCCTATTTCAGTATACCAGGTATTTATAAGTGTAAGTTCCTGCTGGAATACTTTTGTGTCAAAGGAGGCTTTCACAATGATTCCTAGTTTGCAGTCATTTGTTT
Source organism: Protopterus annectens (assembly GCF_019279795.1). Lineage (NCBI taxonomy): Eukaryota > Metazoa > Chordata > Ceratodontiformes > Protopteridae > Protopterus > Protopterus annectens. Next base: position 106,758,709 of record NC_056733.1, on the reverse strand, counting down.
AGCCATATGTCTTATTTTTTAGTCTGTTGGTCATAGAAGTAAACACCAAACAAAAGCAGTGATAGCACTGAGCCCTGCGGGGCATCACCGGTCAATTTCATGTTCTCTGAGACTGCCCCTGCTACCTTCACCATGTGGGTTGTGTCATTCTGTCTTCTAGTTGATTCACTGTCCATCTTACCACATAGAGGACTGTTGGAAATGCATTTAGTTTATATAGTATGCTAACATGGGTGATGGTGTCAAATATCTTGATCATATCACACTTCCTATAACACTTACTACCTCTATGTCAGGAGCGAACTGGATATAATATATACTAGACTTGCTATTACCTGCCTGCTCTTAGGAGCGTTGTTACATACTATACCTAGTCTTTAGAGTCTGTTACTTAGATATGAATGCTAGAGTGAAAGTCATTTCTATGTTTGCTTTTTTGTTTTTGCCTATGTAACCTTTGTATTAGTCAAGCATATTGATCTGTGTTAGATTGGAAGTTTATTCTGCTGTTTTGCCTTGATTTTCCTTGTTATTTGTTTCCACTACATACCTTCACTGTAATACAAATGCCAACACTGTTATTTTTTTCTCCTGTGTTAGATTGCAAGTTTATTCTGCTGTTTTGCCTTGATTTTCCTTGTTATTTGTTTCCACTACATACCTTCACTGTAATACAAATGCCAACACTGTTATTTTTTTCTCCTGTGTTAGATTGCAAGTTTATTCTGCTGTTTTGCCTTGATTTTCCTTGTTATTTGTTTCCACTACATACCTTCACTGTAATACAAATGCTAACACTGTTATTTTTTTCTCCCTCCCCACCCGTCTTCCCTTCCCCCTAGAAATTTCTCAGCTCAAGCCCTTTTGAATATTGACCTGCCTTCGCCCTACAGGTGTCGGACGATTTCCTGCCTTGCCTACAGTACTGAAAGACTATCTGCCTCCCTTATTTACTCCTCCATCAAGGAACCAAAGTAGGTTATGGGCTTTGCACTGATGATTTCTTAGCCTCTGCTCCAGTCAACCTATAGAGTTATTAGTTCCCTGTGCTTGTGTGCCTTGCAGCCGGTACCTCTCCTTCTCATATCCCCTTACTCTTGCCTTCTCCTGCCTCTACACTACTCTTTTTCTTGAGACTTTTCCCTCTCTTCCCTGCCCTAGCCACTAGGTGGCGCTCTCCTTTTCTCCATCACTACTTCTCTTGCCTAGAATCAGCCCTTAAAGTTATTTGTTACTTTCCCTATCTCCCTTAAGCTCGATATTCTATCTTACAGTCTGCCTATCTCCCTGCTAATAGTGCTGGTACTGCTCCAGTACTCTGCCTGACCTCTCAGCTCCACCTCACCCCTCTCGACCTTACCTCCTACTGCTTGTTTTCTACCTAGTCCTGCATACCTATTTCTATTCCTCTGGTCTCCTTTGGTCTCCTGTCTTTTTCTTCCTTCCATATACTGTTTGCTCCTGCCATACCTACCTGCATTTCTGATTGTCTCCGCTCTCCACCTCTGTTGTGTGTACCCGCTCCGTTCGCCCTACGGGCTCACTCCGCTCCCCTCCCTACCCCCAATTCCCACCCACCCCCCGGGGTCCTACCCTTATAGTACTGTTAGCCACTCCCCTATCCTTCACTTCCAATCCTTCTCCTTCCCGCTCAAACTTCCTCCCATCCACACACACCCCACCTCTACAACACACTCCCACTGTATTTTTCCCATTCCTCCTCTCTACATCTTTTACTTATCTATCCCACTTTAATCCTTAACACTTTACTGTCCACTCTTCCCTATTCCTATTATACCTTTATATCTACTCTACATTAGAATACCCCTATTACATCCTGCCTCCCATACACTCTATTGCCTTCTCTAACTTCTCAAACTCATCCTACCATGGCTCCCTACCTACCTAGCCAGCATTTACTGTCATTCCTGCTACTCTCCACCCTATGCTCAATCTATCTCCTATCCTCTTACAAGATATCACTTGATACTCCATCCCTCCTTCCACATAAACACACCTCTACATTCATCACTCCACTTATCTCTTATCCTTTTACTTCATTAACCCCCAATTATCAACTACCAAAATTCCACAGACTTAGACATCTCAACTATGTCTTGACAACTTATAACAAAATAAAAATCTAACCTTACATAGACTCTACCTGGTTATCAAATGTAGCAATCCTACCCTTCAAGATGGTGATATCCACCCTAACCCTGGCCCTTCACTCTCTTCCCCCACAGTATATATGCCCAAAACCAATAATAGCTTCTTAATCGGACATCTTAATACCCAAAGCTTAAACAACAAAGTACCATACCTACATGCCCTCCTTCACATACACTCATTTGATATTCTATGCCTCTCAGAAACCTGACTAAAACCTAGCACTAAAGACACTGAAATTATTCCCCAAGGCTATAACATAGTAAGACTCGATCGTCCCAAAAGAAAAGGTGGTGGTGTTGCTATTCTGTTTACAACCACCTTAATATCACTAGCCTTCCACCCCTATCATCTCAAGATAGCAAGATAGAATCCATCATTATCAAACTCCAATTAAATTCCAAAAAATCCATATATATCATCTGTATGTACCTGCCTCCTGGTAACAATATTCCAATACTCAAAGATTATCTTAGTTGCATATCAGCTACTTATCCACAGGAAACCATCATTCTAGGAGACCTGAACATAGACTGGAATAGCATTAATGCAGAAAATCCTTCATCCCATATTAACCTTCACGGCTTCACCCAAACCATTACCTTGACTACTAGGCTCAATAAACACACTAATCGAGAAAGCATTTTAGACTGGATACTTATAAACAGACTAAAAACTAATTACAAAGTAGGAACCTTGCCAGACGATGTTAGTGACCACTCCTTAACTTTTATAACAAGAGAAAGAACTGACTGTCCAAATCCCACATTACTAGAAACATAGGTACCATCAAACATTTTAAGCCTGACCTATTGCAAGCCGAACGCAGCGCATGTAACTGGAACCCATTAAAAACACTCCCTGTTGAAGATGCAGTACTACATTTTAACAAAATATTTTTATCCATTCTTGACACACATGCACCGGAACGTGCTATTAGAATGAAATCCAATACAGCCCCTTGGCTCTCCCATGAAACCAAAAATCTTATTCTCGCTAGGAATAAAGTCTGGGCTAGTTGGAGATCCCACAGAAATAAAACAGATCTCCTACTCTTCAGACAGCATAGAAATCTAACTAAAAAAGCAGTTATAGCCGATAAAAAGAAATTCTATATTGACCTACAACAAACCCATCTTAACAATTCTAAACTTTTCTGGTCCTCAATCAATAAACTCCTCTCACCAGGAACTTCCAAAACACCTTCCCTCTAAATGCAGACCATGATACCCCACAACAGACTGCAGATGCTCTTAACTCATTCTTCACAGAAACTATTCAAGCACTAGCTAAACAACTTAATGCCAACAACTTCTGTCCTCCAAGTAAACTAACCAACTCCTCTTTTAACTTTTCTCTACAACCTATCTCCACATCATATATTCACAGACTTCTTCTCAAGCTAAAACCATGCACCCCCTCTGCTGATAAACTCCCTTCCCTTTTTCTTCAAAAGGCTGCTAAGTTTGTTGCATATCCTATATCTATTCTTATAAATAGGACAATTAGTGAAGGAATCATCCCCGAAGTATGGAAGGTATCTCATATAATCCCTCTTCACAAAGGTGGAAACTCAACTGACTACTCCAACTACAGGCCTATTGCTCTCCTCTCACCTCTGTCCAAAATTATGGAAAAGTGTATCCACCTTCAACTTGTACAATATCTCTCAAAGCATAACATAATAGCAAACTGCCAACATGGCTTTAGACCACATCACAGTACTACCACTGCCCTGCTTTCTTTTGTAGAGACTATAAACCAGAACCGAAACAACAACTTACTCTCTTCTGCCCTCTTCACTGACCTCTCCAAAGCATTCGATATGGTAAACCACCCCTTATTACTTAATACTCTCAAATCCATCTCATTTGATCCCCCAGCTATTAAATGGTTTAAATCTTACCTCACTAACAGAAAACAAGCTGTTCTCTGGGATAATCACATCTCATCTCTCCTGCCTGTTTCCATTGGGGTTCCTCAAGGCTCTATCCTCGGCCCACTTCTTTTCTCCCTCTTCATTAATGATCTTCAAACAATAATCCCTCAAGCAACCTGCATTCAATATGCAGATGATTCGACACTCATTTGCTCAGCTCCATCTACCCCAGAACTAATCTCTCTCACCCAAAAGTATTCAGTACAGTAGAAACATGGTTCTCTAGTCGCTTCCTCTTACTAAATGCCAAAACCAAACTTCTTCTTTTACTCCCACATCTAGAACCTCCCCTTACATTTCTCCATCTCTTCAAACATCTTCAAACAGTGCCACTGTTATCTTACCCGACACTTCAACTAAATTGTTAGGTATTACAATTTACAATCATCTCTTTCGACCTACACATTAACAACTCCATAAAGTTAGTTAACAGAAAGATAGGATCCTTATATCGAATCAGACCTTTTCTTACACCATCTACCAGAACAAGGATTGCTCACTCTCATCTTATTTCAACTCTTCTATATGCTGCCTATCTTCACTAACCTCAAAAAAAACAGCCTTAACAAACTGACAACCTGTTATAATAACATTGCCCGCTTTGCTACTGGTAATCCCTATAGAACTCATCACTGCCTCAACTTAAAACTTCTAGGCTGGCCTGAGTTTCAGAACTATCTTTTAATCCATCAACTCTGCATTGCCCATAAAATACTATACCAACCTAATAATACCCCCATACTCTCACAACTCATAACCCCTTATAAAAATCTCAACTCTCTCCGCTCATCCAGCAAACTTCTGACAAGTTCAACAAAGTCAAATAATAATGCTGGTGACTCTCTATTTACCAATGCTATTGGGACAAAATGGAATTTGTTACCCACTAGCATAACAAAGATAACTTCATTGCCCCTTTTCAAACAGAACACTAAAGTGCATTTCCAAAATCACTGGCTTTGCTCCTGTAATAAACCTGATTAGTCTATTACTATTACTACCTGATAAAACAATTTCTCTTCTCCTTTCTACTCTGCATGCCTTCTGTCTTCCTTTTCTCTTCCCCTTACTTCTCTATCTACTATTCTGCAGTGCATCCACTTTTATTATCACCTCTTTCTATTCCCACCTTTTTATTCTCCTTACCCTCACTCCTTTCTATATTAATCCTTTCAGTATTTTTCCAACTTGTTAATTGAGAATTGAACTGTATGGAGTGTTTATAGTAACTAACTCTTGTAGTAGTTTTTTTTATATATGAGTGTTATCTTTTATTTTTAATGTTTGCTTGCAAACTCTATTACTAATTCTTAGATTTTCATTATATTGAGTACTGCGATTACATTTTTGTATGACAATTTTTGTTTGTATGTAAATTTTTTCATCTCTGAATGTATCTCACTCTGTGGAGCTTTTCTCCCCGGGCCTCTACTGAAAATGGAAATTTCTCCAGCTAGACTAGCCCGGTCAACAAATGTAAAATAAAATAAAATAAAATAAAATGTTCGAGTGTATACACTGTTGCAGTCATTACATTTGGGTTATCTGCTTGCAGGTAGCCCTCAGCCGGCCTCATTATCAAAGTCTTGAGTCCTGCATCAGTTGCTGTCTCTTCTTCCATGACGCCAGGTAGTCAGGGATATAAAGCATGCAGCCGACGCAATTACATCAGTTTTTCTTGCCCCAGATTTCAGGTGCCCCTAAAATGGGAAGCAATGATATACAATGTTACACGTCCAACAAAAAGCAAATACACCAGAAAGCTTAAATACAGTAAACAAGAAGAGAGGTAGAGCCAACAGAAGTCAGCGGGATGGAGGGAGGGTAACCAGGACTGCAACAGTGAATACACTCGAACATCTACATTTATGGTAAGTGTACACAACTGTACTATGTTATTCGTGTTTCACTGTTACAGTCATTACATTTGGGTAGATTCCCAAAGCTAAGGAAGGGAGGAGGCAATTAGAGAGCATTAGGATCAGCTATTAGGCCCTACAAGACTGCAGTGGCAAAACCAGCTCTGGATTTAGAAAAAACTGGCAAGTGGTAATGCTTGGTGAAGGTATGTACAGAACTCCAGGTAGCAGCTTCTAGGATGTCCCTGGTAGGAACATCTCTGAGAAAGACTGTTGAAGTAGATGCAGCCCTGGTGAAATGTGATCTTATCCCCTGTGGGGTAGGTTTTCCATGGTGCTTACAGCAGAAATGAATGCAATGGCCTATCCACTTAGAAATGGTTTGATTTGAAATGGCCTTCCCCTCTGCCCCTGCAGCAAAGGCAACTAGCATCTGTTCACTTTTCCTGAGAGGCTTAGTCCTGTCCAAATAAAATCTAAGTTGTCTGTGCACGTCCAAAGAGTGCAGTATTCGTTCTCCTTTGTTTTGTGGCTTAGAAAAGAAGGTTGGCAAATGAATGGATTGATTAAGGGCCACACTGGATACCATATTGGGCATAAAGGAAGGATTGGTCCTGAGGGACACTCTGTCCGCATGGAAGATGATGGAAGGGCTACACTGCCATGAGGGCCTGTAATTCAGACACTTTTCTTGCTGAAGTGATGGGTAGAAGGAAGGCTGTTTTCCAAGAAAGGAATTTCAACTCCGCAGTTGCAGCTGGCTCAAAAGGAGGTAGAGTGAGCTTTTCCAATACAAAGGTAAGGTCCCAGGCTGGAGTAGGGGATCTCCTGGCTGGTCTTAAATTTTTGGCTTCTCTGCGGAATTGTTTCAGCAGGGGGTGAGAGAAGAGGGGTGGGCTCAGTATTATAATGTGCTGAAATGGCTGAGGCATGAATTATAATAGAAGAGAAGGAAAGGCCCTTGTGAAGCATCTCTGTTAAGTATAGAAGAATATACGGTAAGCTGGTCACTGTTGTGTCCATCCCCTGAGTTTGGCTCCAGGAACAGTATCTTTTCCACTTTTCAGCATAGGATTTTCTAGTACTAGGCCTCCTTGCCTCCAGAATGACATCCAGCACTTGTTTACTGAGGAATGGTATTGGATAGCTCAGGTAATTAGCCAGGCTGCAAAGTTCATGGTTTGAAGCTGGGGGTGCAGAATCTGGCTCACCAGCTGGGACAGCAGGGAAGGGGTCTGAGGCAGGTGCCATGGTTACAGCAGTGACATACTGCGCAAGAGGGGGTACCAGTGTTGGCGTGGCCAGTCTGTTGCAGTGAGTACTGTCCTTAGTTTGCCCTGTTTGATCTTTAGTAGAGCTTTCGAGAGGAGAGGCACAGGGGGAAGGCATAAACTGAGAGGCTTTCCCAGGTGAAGGACAGGGCATCCACTTTCCAAGCTTGTCTGTGGGGAGTCCTTGTGCAGAATTTGTCCAACTGGTAGTTCTGAGGGGAGCCAAACAGGTCTATCTCTGGGCTCCCCCATTTCTTTCTCAAAATGTTGAATATCTTCGTTCCAGTTTCCATTTGTGTGGGTCCATGAGATTTCTGCTCAAGTCGTCTGCCAGTGAATTTAGCTTGCCTGGCAGGAAATGAGCTTGTAGGTGCACTTGGTAACTCAAGGCTGTGTTCCACAGAGCCATGGCTAGTTTGCAGAGAGGGTATGAATAGTCCCCCCCCCCTGCTTATTTATGTACCACATAACAGTGGTGTTGTTTGTCTTTACCAATAATTGTCCTAGAAAAATGTGGTCCTTGAAGGCTGTCAGAGAATTCTGTACAGCTAACATTTCTTTTTGATTGATATGCAGGTGCATTTGATTCGGGTTCCATTTGCCCTGAATGCAATGCCCTGCCAAGTGAGCCCCCCATGCATAGTCTGATGCGTCTGTTATTAAGGTTTGGCCAGCAGGGGGTAGAGTGAATGGCAGTCCCTTGTTGCAGTAGCAGGCCTCTGCCCACCAAAGGAACTCTGTCTTTATACAAGGAATGATAGGAATCATTGATTCCAGGTCCTGAGAATGTTGACACCATAGGCTTTTTAGATACCACTGTAGTTTCCTCATATGCAGTCTTGCATACGGAATTAGTAGGATGCAAGAGGCCATAAACCCCAGGGCTTACAATATTTTCCTTGCAGATAACTGGGTCTTTGTGGCCAGTAGTTTGAAGTAGGCTGTCAAATAAACTTGTTTTTCTGGCGCGAGGTAGGCCATCTGGGAAGTTGTGTTCATGCTTGCTCCCAAGAATACAATTTGTTGGCAGGGTACTAGGTGGGATTTCTTTTCGTTTATGGTGTACCCCAGTGAGATTAGCAGTTTCTTTACAAACTTTATTTTTTTATTTTATTTTACATTTGTTTATCAGAAAAGTCCGACTGGACACAGGTCCATTTTCAGGGAAGGCCCGGGGAGAAAAGCTCCACATTACATTACATGAGAGTAAAAAGAAGTAGAACATACATACATATGGCGTATATACACATCAGGACAACATGCTTGTGATTAACAAACATACATATAGCATATATACACACAATAGGACATCATGCTAGTGATTAACATTTCTTACAGCAGACAATCAGAGGTACATTTTTTTTTCTTTTGCAGTTATAAGTTTTGTAAGGTAAATTTATACAGGTTTGGAAGCTTTCAGGGGAGAAGCTGTTTATACATAGCTGTACCCTGACAAATTATCTTGGTATGGATTAGCCTGGTGAGTGGCATGAGCATAGCCAGTTACTTACTGGGTTTTCAGGAGATTTTTGAATTGACTAAAGGAGGTGGTAGAAGTTATTTGGCTTGGTAGTGTGTTCCAGGTTTTGGCAAAGAGGGACTTACCAGCTTGTTTGATGACAGTTATGAGGTTCTGGTTACTAGATCGTAAGGGACTAGAGGGAATGTGGAGCTGAATTAGGTGCTGAAGTGATGGAGTTATCTCAGGAAGGTAGTAGAGTTTATGTGCTATATAGAGTTGATTGAGTAGAAGTATATGAGGCAACTCAAGCCAGTTGAGTTGCTTAAGGGATAGACAGTGGTGGAACCTATATGAGGCTTCAGTAGCAAACTTGGCAATCTTGTTGTAGCAAGATTCCATTTTATTTAGATCAGTTTGGTGGAGATTGGTCAAGTTGGGAGAGGCATAGAGGAGGGTGGATAGAAGAGGAGTCCTTGCGATGGTTACTTTGGTGCGTTTTGTCATGAACCGTTTATTCCTGTAGAGGAGACCAAGTTTTTTTTATTAACGTTCTTAATGGTTTGTGCTATGTGGATGTCAAACCTCAGGTTATTGTCTGTTTCTACACCTAGCAGTTTAGTGTGTGTGGTTGGACAGATTTGAATGTCTTCTTTGGAGCCAATGGTGAAATTATTTAGGGGAGGAGCACTGCCAGGACTGAAAAGAATTTGTTTTTTTTTTGGGATTAAGAAGAAGTTTGATGTTAGTGAACCAAGTTTCGGATAGGGTGAAGTTATTTTGGGTAAGGGTTTGCAGTTCACTAAGGGTAGGGGCAGCACATATGAGGGTAGTGTCATCTGCATATTATACTATTGAGGCAGTGGAAGAAGATGAAGAGATCTGATATGTAAATAGAGAACAGCAATGGGCCAAGGATGGATCCTTGAGGGACTCCTATGGTCACTGGTAACAGGGGGACAATTGGTCCTGCCATAGGACTGATTGCTGACGGGCAGATAAGTAGCTGTTGAACCATGACATAGAGGAGGGACTTATATTTAGGGTGGAGAGGGTATCAAGAAGCAGACTGTGGTTTACCATGTCAAAGGCTTTTGATAGGGCTAAGAATATGGGAGAAACAAATAGACCCTTGTTTCTGTGGTGGTTAACTATGTTGGTGAATGATAGTAGTGCTGCTATGGGAAGGTCTAAAGCCATGCTGGGATATGGAGAGTAGATTGTTATTCTGGAGGTACTGTATTAGTTGAATATGAACAACTCTTTCTAATATTTTGGATAAAGGTGACAGGAATGCTAATGAGCGATAGTTTGTGAGCTCCAAGGAGTTGCTCCTTTGTGCAGTGGAATTTTATAGGATGTTTTCCATGAGGTGGGGACTTTGCACTCTGAGAGAGATCTGTTTATGAAAACAGAGACAGGATAGGCTATAGCTTCAGCTGAGATCCGAAGGAAGTCTGCTGGCAGCTTACCGGCTGCTAGAATGGTTGGTTTAAGTTTACCAAGGAGTTTAGATATTGATTTGGTGGATACAGAGTGGAGGTGAAAATTAGGGCTATTGTTCTGTATATTGGGGTGGGCTGGGGTAGTTATTGGTGTGGGGGCTGCTAGTACTGTTTTGGGTATTGGCAAGGGTCTGGACTGTTCCATTAAAGAATTTATTAAACAGAGTAGGAATGTTTTCATGGTTATTTGGAAGCACAGGGGTTGAGTCGTGGACTTTCCTGAATGCAGTATACCATTTATTGAGGCCCAGAATTTTTGTGGGTTGTGAGCATATTTTTCTTGCATGCTTGTACAGTAGCTGGATTTGTCTAGTTTGATTTGCTTTTTGGCTTTGTTACGGAGCTCTACATAGTTTTGTCTTAAAGTAGTAGTTTTGTTTTTCTGATATTGAATCCAGGCCTTGTCCCTTTCTTTCATTACAATTTTAGTATATTTTCTTAGCCATGGGGCATAGTTAGTTTTTATTCTAAAGGTTCTAGGGGGTGCATGACGGTTTAAGATTTTTATGAAAGTTGTGTTAAAGTACTCAAGTGCATCGTCTAGAGGTAGATGTTTTAGGGGGGTCCAGTTACAGCTTTTTATGGTATTGATGAGATCAGTAGCTATAAAGTTTTTTTTTTCTAACTACTCTGAGGATAGGTTGGTTGATGGTTTGAGATCTGTTTCTAATTAGGTAGGTTGGATGATGGTCACTTAGGGTATCTGGAAAACAACCAGATTTCTGTGCAAGAGCGGGGTCAGACACCAGGATCCAGTCTAAGATGGACTGGCATTTGGAAGTTTTGTCAATTTGAGTGGGTATTCACAAAGTGCCAGATGATTTAATAATATGTCCTGGCTTTCTGCCTAAATTAGACAATAGTCCAGGTATGGGTATATTTGAATATTTCTTTGTCTGCAGAATCCAATGACTGGAGCTAGGCACTTTGTGAATACCCTGGGCACAGTAGATAAGCCAAAGGGCACTGCAGAGAACTGATAGTGCATGTAGCCTGCTCTGAAGCGTAGGTATTTTCTGTAAGATTCCCTTATTGGGATGTGCAGGTAAGCTTCCTTTAAGTCCAATGTTGCCAGCCAGGCATTTTTGCCTAGCATGGGAAGCAGCTCATGAAGAGTTAGCATTTTGAGTTTTGGGATTACCAAAAAGGTGTTCAGGATAGGACATCAGGAGTTGTCTTTCCTGGGTACCAGGAAAAGTCTTGAGTAAAAACCTTGTCCCCACATTCCTCTGTTGGGGCAGGTTGAATAGCCCTGATACTTAGAAGAGAGAGAACCTGCTGTTGAGCCTCTGCCCACTGATTTGGGGGTATGTATGGCCAACCGTTTGAGGTTGGTAAGGTGTGGGAGTGGAATCTGTATCTTTGGGAAACTACATTTAAAACCCATTTGTCTTGGGTAATGAGTTCCCAGCTTTTTTGCATGCAGGGCGATTTTCCCCCCTAAAGGAGCAGTCAGCTGAGCAGGGCTTGCAAGGTTTAAGGTTAAGTCATCGTGGCAGTTTACCATAGGGGGGGTGTCGTACTACTTCCAGCTTTGGAAGTGGGAGCCCCCCACTGTTTAGGCTTGTGAGTACCTTGAGACTATAGCCTAGGTGGTCTGCTGTTCCTGGATTTGGACTGAGAAAGCCTGGAAGAGAAGGAAAGGACCAATTCTTACAAGGCCAATGTCTGCTAAATCTGGGAGGCTGTACTTGCAGGAAATATTTAACAGTTTGCATAGATTTAGCTTTTTCCTCCATCTTTTTAAGTACTACTTCTGCTTTGTTGCCAAACAGGCAGTCTTGGTTTAAGGGAGCATCCAGTAATTTAGCTTTAACATGATCTGGCAATGTTTTCTCCTTAAGCCAAGCATGTCTTCTAAGAACAGACCCAGTGACAGCAGTCCTGCAAGATGCCTCTAAGGAGTCAAAACCACATTGCAAAGTATATTTACCAACTTGTTCAGCAGAATGCATTAAATCCTGTAATTCTTTACTTTCAGCACAGTCAGGAATCAACATCATTTTCTGTTTAAGTAATCCAATAATATGCTGCTGATACTTTAACATATGAAACTGGCAGTTTAAGGCCCTAATGGCCAAAGTAGCAGAACTGTATACCTTCTTATTCCATCTATCCAGGGCCCTGAAATCGCTATCAGAGGGGGTAGGATTTTTGGCAGTAGTAGCCTTAATGCCTTTGGGTCCCTGTGAAATGGTCTCTGGGTCCGCAGTAGGATTCTTAAAGAGGAACTTGTGAGAGTCAGGTACTCTGTAATACCAGTCGGGTTTCCTGGGAGCTGGAGGTAAAGTGTCTGGGGCCAGGCTAGATTCCAAGAAGGCATCATCTACAATGTCCAGTACAGGAGGGATCGCTAAAGGCCTGTGTTGAGGTAGGAGTAAGAATTCCCTAAGCCTCTTTTTGGAGTCAGACTAATCCTGGCTTTCCCAGTGCAAATGCTCCCTAAGAGTGTGCAAAGTTTCACCAAAAGAAAAATCTTCTGGAGGGGAAGCAGAGGGTATGGAGTCCTCTGCATCAGAATCCTCATAGGTAGACAAGGGCAAATCCTGGTCATCAGAAGAAACAGAAAATTCAGAATCCTGATCAGAAGAATCAGAAGGAAAATCAGTTATAGGTCTCTTAGAGGGAGAAGGCTGGCTTCCCGAGTTAGAGTAATAAGGTCTTCAGCCATTCTTATCATTTGTTTTTTAGGCATATGGGCCTGACCATGCAGTTTGGACGTGGATCGAGTTTTAGGCCTTGAAGAAGAAGATGGCACCAGTTTGATATGCAAGTCAATAGGCCTGAATACACCCTCAGAAGCCTGTGCCTGCACAGCGGCTCTGGACCCATCCAAGTTAGAGACATCCGCAGGTTCCATAGTTGAAGAAGCATCTCGTGGCATACTGGCGCCTCACTGAGTACCAGCGAACTGGCGACTAGCTTAACGGAAGCGTCGTCGGCAGCTTTGGACCTATGCGGTCTGTCTCTGTCTTTATATTTACGTTATTTCAGAATGTCTGTGGTCAGACGGCTTACCGAAGCCATTTCTGGATAATTAAACTGAGTACCGAAATAGTCTGATGCAAAAATTAACCGATGACGAATAGTTCAAGGATTGAATAAGGCACAAAACCAACAGCGAGGTACGTCGTGGTCTGGGCCTAAGCAAGGAATGCAGTACGAATAAAAATCTTTATGAGGTATTTGCAAGTAATACAATTGTTAACTTTTACTGACATCAGTTTAGAGCAAGAAAAAGCATTCCCCAATGGGGTGCTTAGCTTTTTTGTAGACTTCGGTTTTGAAACTCGAAAATGAAAGTCGAAAATGAAAATTTCAGGAGTCAGCCAACCGGCACTTGTGAACTGCTTCTGCTTTGGGCACCGCACGGCAAGCAAGACTGATGTAATGGCATCGGCTGCATGCTTTATACCTCTGACTACCTGACATCATGAAAGAAGAGACAGCAACTAACGCAGGACCCAAGACTTTGATAATCAGGCCAGCTGAGGGCTACCTGCAAGCAGATAACCCAAATGTAATGACTGCAACAGTGAAACATAAAGAACATCTGGATAAGTGGTGTCGTAGTTAAGGCAGCAGTCATGAGCGGTTTGAGGATTTTCTTGTTAAGCCTCAAGCCCTTGCAGATGCTCAATAGCAGAAAGGAGGCATACAATGGGCTGACCACACTGGTCGTCCTTCACTTCTGCAAGGGATGTTGCCAACTAGCAGCCTTGTCCCTAACACAAACATGGGAAGTGGCTTTCCCAAGTCTCCATCAGAGAAAAGTACAGTTGTGTACACTTACCATAAATGTAGATGTTCGAGTGTCTTCACTGTTGCAGTCATAACTGTAGGGTGCTCCTGCCGGCAGGCAGCCCGAGGTCGGCCAGAATTCCAAAGTCTGGGTCCGGCGTCGGCTGTACCAGCAAGTACCCTGACGTCAGAACGTAGAGGTATAAAGCTGACAGCCGACGCCATCTTCTCCAGCCTTTCTTGCCCCAGATGTCAGAAACCCCCAACAAAGAAACCAAAAGGTGTCCAAATAGAAACACAAATACACCACAAAGGAAGTGGAAGAGAGACCAAGTGAAAAATAGAGGGGATTGGTGGGTGGGAAACACCGACTACAACAGTGAAGACACTCGAACATCTACATTTATGGTAGGTGTACACAACTGTACTATGTTCTTCATGTTTCACTGTTGCAGTCATAACTGTAGGGTAGAATCCCAAAGCTGTGAATGAGGGAGGAGGTTATGCAGAAGAAGGGGCAGCTAGAAGGCCCTGCAAAACAGCAGAGGCAAAGCCTGCCCTAGACTTAGAATACAAAGGGAGATTATAGTGCTTAGAAAAAGTATGCACTGAACTCCAAGTGGCAGCTTCCAGAATGTCCTTGGTAGGAACTCCTCTGAGAAAAGCTGCTGAAGTGGCAGCTGCTCTAGTAGAATGACTTCTAACAATACCTGGAATCTGTTTCCCATGGTGAGAGTAGCAAAACCTAATTCCATGAGCAATCCATTTGGAAATAGTTTGTTTAGAAACAGCCTTACCTACAGAACTGGAGGCATAAGAGATAAGCAATTGATCAGATTTCCTGAAACCTTTAGTTTTGTCCAGGTAAAATCGTAGTTGTCTGTGTACGTCCAATGAATGCAAGATCCTTTCCCCTTTATTTTGAGAATTTGGGAAGAAGGTAGGAAGGTGAATAGTCTGATTTAGAGCCACTTTTGAAATCACCTTAGGCATAAATGTAGGATTGGTCCTCAAGGAAACTGTCTTGGTGGAAGATAAGATATGGTTACACAGCCATGAGAGCTTGTAACTCTGAAACCCTTCTAGCAGAAGTTAATGCTAATAAGATAGCTGTTTTCCAGGATAAGAACTTGATAGCCGAAGCAGCAGCAGGCTCAAAAGGAGGCAAAGTAAGTTTCTCCAAGATATAATTAAGATCCCAAGCAGGAACAGGAGGAGTTCTGGGAGGTCTTAAATTCTTTGCTCCTCTCAAAAACTGTCTCACCAGCTGGTGAGAAAAAAATGGAAGGATCAGTGTTGTAATGAGCCGAGATAGCAGAAGCATGGATTTTTATGGAGGAAAAGGAGAGGCCTTTAAGCAAAAGACTTGAGAGGTAAAGAAAAATGGAAGAAATATCAGGCGAAAGAGGATCTGAACCTCGATCCTGCATCCAAATACAAAATCTTTTCCATTTAAAAGCATAAGATTTTCTAGTGCTAGGCCGCCTAGCTTCTAAAAGAACATCCAAAACTTGTTTGGGAAGAGAAGAAGGAATCAAAGGCCCTTGTAGAGCCAAGCTGCCAGGCACAGAGTCTTGATTTGAGAGTGCAGCATCTGACCCTGATGCTGGGACAGAAGAGAAGGAATCAGAGGTAGAATCCATGGAGGTTCCAAGAATAGGTGTTTCAAAGTTGGATACCAAAACTGCCTTGGCCAATTTGGAGCTATCAGAATGATAATCTTTGGTTTGTCCTGTTTTATTTTCAGTAACACCCGAGGCAGAAGAGGAAGAGGAGGGAAGGCATACCCCGAAAGATTCCCCCAGCTGAATGACAGGGCATCCACTTTCCACGCTGTTTTGTGGAAGGACCTGGTGCAAAAGAGAGGCAACTGATGATTGAGATGTGATGCAAACAGATCCGAGGACAACCCCAAACTGCAGTTATCCTGCTGAACAAGTTGGGGTCCAGCATCCACTCGTGAGGATCCGACAGGTTTCTGCTTAGACTGTCTGCTAAGAGGTTCTGTTTTCCTGGAATGAATTGAGCCTGAAGATGCAGATTCAGATTTAGAGCTGTGTCCCATAAACTCATGGCTAGTCTGCAGAGGGGGTAAGAGTGAGAGCCCCCTTCCTTGTTTATGTACCACATGACTGTGGTGTTGTCGGTACGAATCAGAAGAGGCCCTGGATGTAAAAGATTCTGGAAGGCTAGAAGAGCATTTTGGACTGCCAACATTTCCTTTAAGTTGATGTGCCAGGGAAGTTGCTCCTTTGTCCAAGAGCCTTGCTGGCAAATGTCTAGAAAATGAGCTCCCCAAGCATAATCCGAAGCGTCCGTGGTAATGATCTGAGAAGGTTGAGGCAGACGAAAAGGATTCCCTTCGTTTAAAGCACAAGCCCTGGACCACCAAAGGAATTATTTTTGGAGGCAGGGAATCAGCGGAATTGTTGTGTCCAGACTGTGGTAATGCTGTGACCATACACTCTTTAGGTACCATTGAAGTTTTCTCATATGAAGCCTTGCATTTGGAATCAGCAGGATGCAAGAAGCCATGTAGCCCAATGTCTGCAGGAATTTCCTTGCAGTGAGCTGAGTTAGAGTAGCCAAGGTCTTGAAGATTGAGGCCAGTTGTAATTGTTTTTCTGGAGTGAGGAAGGCCCTTTGCAAGCTTGTGTTTAGAAGAGCTCCTAAAAAAAACATTTGCTGAGAGGGGATCAGATGTGACTTTTGTGTGTTCACTGAAAATCCCAGAAGAAGGAGTAGATGTTGAACAAACTGCAGGTGTTGAAGTAGAAGGTCCTTGCTGTCCGCCTGAATAAGGCAGTCGTCCAGATAGGGGTAAATTTGAATTTCTTGGAGTCTGCAATAAGCTACTACTGGAGCCAGGCACTTGGTAAGACTCTGGGCGCAGTAGATAAGCCAAAGGGCAGTACAGAGAATTGAAAATGCCTCGAACCTGCCTTGAATCTGAGGTATTTTCTGCGTTCCTGCCTGATGGGGATGTGTAAGTAGGCTTCCTTTAAGTCCAATGTCACCATCCAAGCATCCTGTGAGAGCATTGGAAGAAGTTGTTGTAGAGTAAGCATCTTGAATTTTGGAATTTCCAGATAGGTGTTCAATACTGAAAGGTCCAGAATAGGTCTCCATGAGTTTTGTTTTCTTGGGACCAGAAATAGTCTTGAGTAAAAACCTTTTCCCATTTCTGAAAGTGGAACAGGTTCTATAGCTCTCATGACCAAAAAAGCGTCCACTTGATTTAAGGCCTCTGACCATTGATGTTTTGGCAGATCTGGCCAGCCGAAAGACCTTGGTAGAGTATGAAAGTGGAACTTGTAACCTCTTAAAATTACGTCTAAAACCCATTTGTCTTGGGTAATACGAGTCCAATTTTGGTAGAAAAGAGAAAGTTTTCCTCCAAGAGGGGCTTCCAGGCAAGGAGGACCTGTAGCCCAACAGAGGGAGTCATTGGGTCTGCTTCCTTTGTGATTGAGATCTGTCTTCTCCCCTTCTAGGGGATGAAGCAGACCATTGTCTGGACCTGTAAGAGGCCTGAGCCTGAGCCCGACCTCTGGAGCGTCTATATCTTCCCCTTTGAGGCCTGTCAGACGTGGGAAAAGACCAATTTTTGGAGGGCCAATATCTGGAAAATCTAGGAGGCTGAACTTGTAAGAAATCTTTAACAGTCTGCATAGATTTCGCTTTATCTTCCATCTTTTTAATAACCTCCTCAGCCTTAGACACAAGCAAAACATCATGCTGAACAGGGGCATCTAACAATTTAGCCTTAACCTGCTCAGGTAAATTCTGCTCTCGAAGCCAAGCATGTCTCCTGATAACAGTACCAGAGGCTGCGGCCCTGCAAGAAGCCTCCAAGGCATCAAAACCACAATGTAAACTATGTTTGCTTACTTGTTCAGTTGCATGCAATACATCCTCTAATTCCTTATCCTCTGCACATGCAGGAAAGGTAGAAAGTTTTTGCTTTAAAACAGACAAAAGAAATTGCTGATACTTGAAGATATGAAACTGGCAATTTAAAGCCCTAATAGAAAGAGTAGCAGAAGTATACACCTTTTTGCCCCATCTGTCCAAAGCACAAGAATCCTTTTCAGAGGGAATAGGGTTCTTAGAAGAAGCGGCCTTAGCAGGCTTGGAACCCTGAGAAATAGTTTCAGGATCTGCAGAAGGGTTCTTATACAAAAATTGTTGGGAATCAGGGACCCTGTAAAATCTATCCGGCTTAGAAGGAGCAGGCGGAAAGGAATCAGGGTTCAGGTTAGCTTCAGAGAAAGCATCATCCACAATATCAAGAACAGGAGGAATAGCCAAAGGTCTGTGTTGAGGGAGAAGAAGAAACTCCCTAAGTCACTTCTTAGTAGCAGAATAATCCTGACCTTCCCAATGAAAATGCTCTCTCATCTCATGCAAAGTCTCCCCAAAAGAAAAATCTTCAGGGGGAGAAGCAGAGGGAATAGAATCCTCTGCATCAGAATCCTCATAGGGAGGAAAAGAGTAATCCTGGTCAGAGGAAGAGACTGAAGACACAGAAGCCTGATCAGAGGAATCCAAAGGAATATCCTGCCTAGGCCTTTTTTCAGGAGGAGGGTGAGAGCCTCTAATCATAGTAAGCAAATCTTCAGCCATCCTTAATAATTGCTTCTGGGTCTTGGGAGTTGAATCCGAAGAAGCTTGAGAAGAAACCCTTGGCTTAACAGGGGTCTTTGACTTTGTCTTTGTAGTAATAGTGATATGAGAAGGCCTGAAAACCCCCTCAGAAGCCGGTACCTGCACAGCGGTTCCAGACCCATCTGAAGGAGCGACGTCCGAAGGTCCTGCAGCAGCTAAAGTACTAGGCCTAGTTGGCTCCCCATGGGAGTCCATGTCGGCCATCGGTTCCGAAGTGGCTGACGACAGGGGCTGCAAAAGCGCCTCACTGACGACAGCCGAACCCGAAGCTGGTTCCGGCTGCAAAGTATCCTGTTTGGACCTCGGAGGCCTATCCTTGTCCTTGCGTTTCTTTTGAATTCCGGTTGTCGGTAAAGTATCCAATGACATCCTATAATTGAACCGTCTACCGAAATAATTCAAGGCCCAATCGTACCTACACTTAATCGTGCGAGAATTAAACCTGGCACAAAACCGACAGCAAGAAACGTCGTGATCAGGGCCCAAGCAAGGAAGACAGTAAGAGTGGAAATCTTTATGAGGTATTTGTTTTCCACACGATATACAATTATTAACTTTTTCTGACATCGGAGGAGCAAGAAAAAAGTTTCCCCAACGGGGTACTTAGCTTGAGAAGAGAAGAAGAAGACTTCGGACCGACAACAATCAAAGCACATTGTCCGGAATCCACCAACCAACAACTTGCGAGCTGCTTTCCACCGCACGGCAAGAAAGACTGGAGAAGATGGTGTCGGCTGTCAGCTTTATACCTCTACGTTCTGACGTCAGGGTACTTGCTGGTACAGCCGACGCCGGACCCAGACTTTGGAATTCTGGCCGACCTAGCACCCTACAGTTATGACTGCAACAGTGAAACACGAAGAACATCTGCACTTCCTTATGGGTGTCCTCAGTACACTCAACTTCTTCCTCCCCCTAGCACGTCACACCTCTTCATTCCTCTCCCTCCCTGCCTACCTAGTTCCACCAGTGTTGGGGCCATTAACTGAACCCCGGTTACTTGGATTGCAGTTAGAGCTCTATCCCTCTGCACCACAGAGCCAGACTGAATTCCACTATACGCTGATATTATTTTACATTTTTAATAATCCTTTTAAGCACCCTGCGCAATCAGTTCTGCAAAACCTATATCTGATTTTCTGCGGTGCTTTATTTAACATACCATTGTACTGCTATTACTATACTAGGTTTCTCAAAAAAAAAAAAAGTACAGTTGTTTGAAAACACTACCTACAACCATTTATATTTGAGTAGGTCACTACTGCAACATAATTCTTTATGCCCAGAACTTAGACAAAAGGAAGACTCAGCCTTCCAGTGCAACTTCCCAAACAATGACGTTCACAGCAAAAAGCTGGTCTCCTTCCCTAAAACAGGCACTGGCTGACACAGGGCTTAAAAGGTAGAGCAGTCTACAACATTCTTTTCACTTTTCTTCTTGTTTGGCTGGATGGTTATCAGCAAGTGTGCCTCATCACAGGGGTCCAAATAAATGACCTCTGCCCCTGGTATGTAAAGCTCTTGGGGCATAGAAGGAAGATTGCTCTTATCTTCAGAGCTACTGGCTGGAAGTGTCTAAGGCACTAGTGGGGGAGTATCAGAGGACAACTCCTGTAAGATACAATGTTGCACTGATCTTACAGGATGAGACTGTTCCGGCCAAAACCCTTACCACAGCTACTGTACTTAACTTAGACTTCTATTCCCATTCTAACAACTTCACAGAAAAAAGAAGTTATGTACTTACCATAATGTTCCATGCGAGTTGTTCATCTCGCCTTCATTCTTTACTGATGGGTTTGGAGCCAATCCCTCGGCTCCGACACGGCCAATTGCAAAGCTCGAGGTCTTCAAATAGCACAAGGCCAAGTCCCTATCCCATGATGCACCTGTAATTACCTCAGATCTTGCTTGATACATATAACACCATATGTCGGTTTTTCATTCCCAAGAGAAAGGTATAAAAGGATTGAGTAACCAGTATGGATCCAGCATCTCAGTCATCTATCAGCCCAGGAGGGGGTAGGAAGGAGGGATGTAAAAATGAAGGCGAGATGAACAACTCACATGGAACGTTATGGAAGTACATAACTTCTTTATGTGAAGTTGTTCAATCTCGCCGTTCATTCTTCACTGATGGGTAGCGTCCCAAGCACCATCAACCTCAGGTGGCTCACAGGAGTATATTTCTCAGGGCCGTGGATCCAAAGGAAGCCTTGTCAACTTTGTAATGAGTGATAAAGGTATGAGGTTTTGACCAAGTGATTGCTGCACAAATGTTATCAATAGAAAGTCTGGCAGAAACTGCTCTGAGTGAGCTTTAATCTTGTGTTGCAAAGGCATTGGCAGCTGAATAGGTAAAGGTGATAAAATCAGA
Organism: Protopterus annectens; assembly: GCF_019279795.1. Taxonomy (NCBI): domain Eukaryota; kingdom Metazoa; phylum Chordata; order Ceratodontiformes; family Protopteridae; genus Protopterus; species Protopterus annectens. Next base: position 106,737,721 of record NC_056733.1, on the reverse strand, counting down.
CAACCATATAGACAGAGTTGTTTTAGCCACTGGTCTACCCTTCCTGGAGTATGAGAATAAAACAAAAAGCTGGTCTGACTTTCTGAAATATTTTGTTCTATCCAAATAAAATCTGAGCTGTCTGTAAACATCAAGTTTGTGCAGCATATACTCTAAATTTTCGAATGGTTGGGGAAGAAGACTGGCAAATCAATAATCTGGTTGAGATTGGTTTCAGTGCAAACTTTGGGCAAAATGAGGAGTTTGTTCTAAGTGAGACTCTGTCAGCATGAAATATCAAATATGGAGGCTTGATGGATAAAGCCTGAAGCTCTGACACACTGCGGGCAGACGTAATAGCTACCAGAAAGATGGTCTTCTATGACAAAAATCTGAGATCACAAAAGGAAGCTGGTTCAAATGGCGGAAGAATTATTCGGGAAAGCATAAAATTTAGATTCCATGGAGAATAGAGAGATTTCACAGGTGGTCTAATATGAAAAGTCCCTTTGAGAAAAACTTTGGATAACTTGTGAGGCATGATATTCAACCCTTCAAATCCAAGACGAAAATTAGAAATAGCAGCTAATGGAACACGAACTGTTGCTGCTGCAGCTCCTCTATTAAAAATCATAGTCAAGAAGTCAAAGATGGAGGCCATAGGGGCTTGGGTAAGGATCAATATTATTTTTAGAGGCCCATATAGAAATTTTTTTCCATTTGCTAAGATATAGCTTTCTAGTAGAAGATTTATGAGAAGATAAAAGGATCTGTTTTGTCTCATTGGAGAGGTTATGGAACCTGGCTATGATGGGAACTGGAGCAGCCAAGCTGTCAGCTTCAGGGACTGCAGAGAGGGCTGAGGCTCCCCGAGTGCGTCAGAATGTCTGAAACTGGGTCCAGAATCCAAGGATCCTCCAAAAGATGAAATCGAATGAAGGGGAACCAAATCTGACAAGGCCAATGAGGGGTTATTAGAATGATGGTCCTTCCCAGGGTTTTTGCTTTCTGTAGAACCTTGGGTATCAATGGAATTGGTGGAAATGCATAGAGGAGACCCGGAGGCCAATCATGTATGAGTGCGTTCCTTGGGGCTTCTCCCAGAGGGAGAATTAGGGCAATGTAGCTTCTGCATTTCGTGTTCATGTGACTGGCAAAAAGGTCGCAGCAAGGCTGGCCCCTGGCCCCACCTGCGGAATATCCTGTCCACTATTTCTTTCTTGAGGGACCATTCGTGGGGCAACAAGATAGCCCTGCTGAGCTTGTCTGCTATCATGGTGGATTTCCCCGGAATGTGCATTACCAACAGAAAGCGCTGGGTGGAAACAGCCCACTGCTATACTCTGACAGCCTCGCGACAAAGGGAGTAAGACCTGGTTCCTCCTTGTTTGTTCAAATACCAGACCACCGACATGTCTGTCTGAATTGCAATCGTGCCCAGAGGAAGAAAGTCCTGAAAGTACTGCAACGCCAGAAGTACTGCTCTCATCTCCAGGACATTGATATGCAGATGTGTCTTTTGAACGGTCCATGTGCCTTGGGCTCTTTCCCTGAAAATGCCCTCTCCCCCCCACACTATCAGGGAATCATCCGTAGTCACTGTGGCCACTGGAGGGGGTAGCACAAATGGGAGTCCTATCATGACATGAAGTGAGGTCAACTACCACTGAAGGTCCTTTTTGCAGGAATTTGTGATCATTACAGTGTGAAACATGGGAAGCTCTTGGTAAGACCACTGAGTGAACAACAGCCATTGTATTATCTGCACGTGCATACGAGCTAGTGGTAAGGCTAGAATTGCTGCTGCCATCATGCCTAATAATTTCAGAACTTCTGATGCTGGTGCTCTGCCTTTTGATATCAGAACGCTGACGAAGAAGAAAGACTCTTTCTATTAGAACCCTTTGTGTGGTGGTGGTGGTGGTGTCCAACTCTGCCCTGATAAAAAAGATATGGTGCGACAGCGACAAGGCAGATTTTTCTGAGCTGATTGTAATGCCCAGATGATTGCAGTGTGACAAAGTGGACTCCCTGGCCTGAATGAGTTGATGCCTGGTGGTGGCGGTAAGAAGCCAATCATCTAGGTACAGAAACATCTGGAATCCTAGATGCTTCAGGTGAGCCGTGACCACTGCCATGCATTTGAACACTCTGGGGGCTGTAGTGAGACCAAAGGGCAGGGCCCAAAACTGGTAATGGTTGGCTCCCAGCCGGATGCGCAGGTGATCCTTGAATGGTCTGGACATTTTTATGTGGTATTACGCATCCTTGAGATCTATCAAGCACATCCAATTGTCCTTCCCTAAGAAGGGAAGTATAGACTGTGAAGCATGACCATCCAGAAATTCTCTTTCTTTATGTATTGGTTCAGTCTGCTGAGGTCCAATATGGGTCTCCAGTCCCCCATTTTCTTTGGAACCAAAAAGAACCTTGAGTAAGTTCCAGATCCTGTCTGGTCTGCTGGGACTGGTTGGATGACTTTTTCTTAGCAAAGTTTGGACCTCTGTTGTTGCCTGTTCCCTGTAACTGGGTGGAACTTCCTGGATTTTTCTTATGAGTGGAGGGGTGTGGCGAATGGGATGAACTATCCTCTGGAAATGATACTTTGTACCCAGCTGTCTTTTGTTATTTTGAGCCAGGCATCTGGATACAAAGATAAGTGACCCCCGGCTGCCTCCAAAGCAGGACAGTCGGGCTTCCACTCAAGGGCGCTGGTAGGGCTTCCCAGAGAAGTGATCTCTGTCACTCTGGTGTTGCAGATCCCCTCTGCTGCGAGGCCGGTGTCTTCCATTATTGGCCCCTCCTCTGTCACTGGAGGGGGGTTCACCACGTGTGTCCTGAAAGGCCCCTTGGGCTTTTTGGAACTACATTTTTCCTCCCCTTTGACCTTTAGGGTAGGATCGGGTAGGGGTGGAAAAACGGATCCCGACGGCAGACAGAGTCTTTCCATCCTGTTCATACCTGGTTAAGGTTTCCTTCACTTTAAGCCCGAAAAGGGACGACCCATCAAAGGGAGTGTTCACGTAGGATGACTTGAAGGGCTCCACAAAGGAACACAAGTGCATCCAGGAATGTCTCCTAAGAGCAACTCCTGTACCCACTGCCCTACTTGTTCCATCAGCTGCATAAGAGATGAGGTGCATGGATGAGCTGACTATAGAATTGAGGGTAGCAAGCTGGGTGGCAACTTTGTCAGAAGCTCCTGCAGCTACTGTACCCTGAAGAGCATCTCCTAGCTCCTTAAGGAGATCTCTCTGTAACCTGGTAAAATGGGTTAAATAATTGAGCGAATGGACAGCAAAGGTCGCTGAACTAAACATGCACTTCCCATATCTACCCATAATCCTGCATTCTCTGTTAGCAGGATGGATAGACGAGGAAGTCTCAGACATATCCTTTTTGGTGGCTGCTGCCACTACCATGGCATCAACTGGAACACCTTTCGTTAAAAATTTTTTGTCAAGGGGGACAGAAATGAATTTATTAGGCCTCCTAGGGACAGGCTCCATAGTATCCGGAGACTCCCACGGCCTTCGTGAGACCAGCTGTATCAGTTCATTGAAGGGCGGAGACACCCAAGAGGTGGAGGGCTGAGACCCGAAAGCCTTGAGGAGAACTGACTCATCCTCGGTAGGGCTTTTGGACTGCCAGTCACCGCTCTGCCTAAGGATTTCAAGTATCTCAGCGAATGAGATATCCTCAGAGGGGGACCGTGGGGACCCTTCTGACTCATCTAAGTCAGTATCTGATGTTAGAGACTCCTGTGGGGAGTCTAGATGTTTCCACTTACACAATCTCTTCCTGGGAACCTCATCAGTGGGAGCTTCTGTTGAGGTCTAGGAAGAGCAGAGGCCACCCAATGGGGCTTCCTGATGCTCTGGGTATCTACGTTTGGTCAGGATGTGCAAGGCAGAAGCAGACACAGGCACCTTAGGGGAGGAGGAAGACAGACCTGAGGTTGAGGAAGTCTAAGGAGACATGACTCTCCCCTCATGGCATCGAAAGCACCTCTGTGAGGGAGCCAATGGATCCGAAGAAACAGTCGACACCCCCGGCACCAGGACAGTGGGTCTGAGGTAGGAGCAAAGCTCATCCAAGCCGAGGCCCCGAGAGGCAGAGTCAGAACCAACAAGTCAGTCCAACTGTCCTCCCCAGACCCGACAAGAGTGTGTCGGCTCCTAGAGTCCTCGATCGGCACTGAGGACGTCAGAGTGCACGGAGCCGAAGACACTGGAACAAGCGTCGGCTCCGAGGGTACCACTAACATCGGGTCTGACTCCTCCAGCTCCGAAAGACCAGCATGGCTCGGAGGAGGAATAGACTGAGCTGGTGCAAGGGTCTTCGGCTCCGAAGCTATTTGGGTCGAAGCCAATAACATTTTTGCCAAGCCAATAACAGCTTCTGCACCACATGCTCCACATCCAGATCTGACAGGCTGACAGAGGATCAAGAGGAGTGTACCAAAGGTGGTACCGACTGAAGCAATAGACTCTTAGGCACTTTGGACACTGATTTCAATACTGGGGACCGGCTCCGAAAGGAAAAGGCTGTCTGTTCCAATGGCAGTGGAGCTGAAGTTGAGGACTTTTTAGATTTCTTCGAGTACGAAGCCTTAGAAGACTTGCTGGATCCATCTTGGTCACTCACAGCTTCTTGAAACGAAGGCTTCAATAACCCTCTGTCGATGAGTTTTCTCTTCCTTTCCTGAAGGACCCTTGAGGAGAAGGAATGACAAATAGCACAACTGTCTTGGAAATGCAGAGCTCTTAAACAGTATACACAATTTACGTGGCTGTCTGTTACAGACATCTTTTGGCTACACTTTGGGCATTTCTTAAACCCAGACTTGGGGGTGTTTGTCTTGGTCAGCCATAATAATCCAGGAAAAATTACTGTCACCACAGAAAAACTCAACAATAATATTCACACAAGCCTAAATAAAGCAGGCTAAATCACACACACACACACACACACACACACACACACACACACACACACACACGCACGCACGCAAGCACACAAGTATATAATATAAATGCAAACTGACAGAAAAAGTCTGTTTAAAGCACAGAACAAGAATTCTAAGCAGACTATGCAAAAACAAGAAGATAGCTGCTAAGAAATACAGCAACCCTTATCTAATCTAGAACAATATACTGTTCACAGCAAACTTAAACAGTAATATACTACTAAGCTTCATCTAAAAGGTTCTAAGGTTAACACACAAACACCAGTAACTAACTATCTAGAGATAGGAAAACTTGTGACAAAAGGTTACTAATAAAACAAATTATAATAACAATAAAGATTTTAAGCTAGGCCAAACAAAAGGCCAACTAGAAAAGTTGTTAAAGCACACAATGGGAAGGGTTATAAGTGGGTAAAACACACACCAAAAGCTGTAAGAGCTTACTAAAATACCTAAAGCTATCTAACTAGCAAAAACTTTGAATAATAATGAAAAATCAATTTTACTGGCAGAACCTCCGATCCGTTGCAGCAGCAAACTAAATCTGGTGTGATTCCAGGTGCATCATGGGATATGGACTTGGCCTCAAGCTATTTGAAGACCTCGAGCTTTGCAATTGGCCGTATCAGAGCCGAGGGATCGGCTCCAAACTCATCAGTAAAGAATGAACGGCGAGACTGAACAACTTCACATCATCCATTTCCATATCCCAAGAATACAACAGAAAATTCATGATAAACCCTTTAATGAATTCTCATAAAGTGCATTAAAGAAGGAAAGACTACTTACAGTGCACAGAAAATTCTCCTCCCCCCACCATAAAAAGGATCAAAAATAGGTCAGCAAAAATCACAATCATTCTTTTACAAAAAGTAAAGCTACCTACAAATTAAAAACTATCAAATTTGTGAAAGTCAGCAACAAAGCCTTCTTTAACTATATCAGGACTCAGATATAGCACACATTTCTGCTCAGAGCCAGCATGACTCAACTTATTCTGATCCTGAAACCATCACCATTATCCCAGTCAATTAATTCAGGTCCGGTTTTTCCCCATCCTCCCAATACAGCCCCTGTATAAACTATTTTGATCAAGTTCTAATTCCTTTAATGCAAGAATACCACTTCCATTTACACAAAGAATGCAGCTGGGTGTCCTATAGTAAACACCAAATACAGCTTTAGCAACTCCTTCTTAACCCATTTAATAACAGCATCTACCTGGGTATGTACCAGATGCTTGAAGGACTGCAAATAGTGATTCCCTGTGTGTAAAGATACCTAACCATAAAATCCAGGTAATTAGAAACCAATAAATCTCACTAGTATCATTTGTAAGGTTAAGAACCATGTCATAGCAGATCTCATAAGAACGTGCCAAAAATGTTGCACTCTTCACTTTTAGGGGTATCCTGCCAGCAGGTAGCTGCAGCCAGCCAGATTTCCAGAGCCTTACCACCCCCAAGTGCTTTGGGTGAAGCCATCCCATCTAAATATAAGCACTTGGGTAGGATTAAACAGTGTGTCGGCCAATGCTATCTTCAGATCTTTTTTGTCCTACTCCACAGCCAAGGTGTTAGATGCCAGCAGAACATCCACCACTGGCCCAAGTCTACTCCAAAGGTCCCTAAAATTGTTTTTACAGGTAGGCAGCCAGTAAAGGAGGGACGGGGACCTGGCAAGATAATGAAGGGGAAGGAATAGACTAAGGATGGAGGGAGGGAGCTTAGACTACTCGAACATCTACTTTTATGTAATTTCCTACTTATAACACATTTGTTGTAGTATTGACTGTTGTAGTCCTCAATTCCTGGGAAGACTCCCAAAGCAGTGAATTTGAGAGGAAGACTGGTTACTTAGAAATAAGGCCCTGCAGAATATCAGATGCAAATCCTGCCCAGGCTCTAGATGCAGCTCACACATTATAATGTTTGGAAAAAGTGTGCAGATGACCATGTGGCTGCTTTGAGGATGGCCTGGATGGTGACACTCTATGGAAGTCTGGGGTGACAGCTGTGGCTCTAATGGAATATCCTGAAATTGTTTTTTCATTAAGTTGGAAGCAGAAAGAAATACAATGCATTATCCACTTGGAAAAGAACTGTTCGTTAACAGGTTTAATCTCCTCTCTCTGCAAATTACACAAATAACTAGTCAGATTTTGAAAGTGTTTTGTCTTAAGCAAATAAAATATCAGCTCTCTTTGCACATTTAAGGAATACAGGGTTCTCACCCTGAGTTGTGTGATTTAGGAGAGAAGACTGGAAGTTGCATAGTTTGGTTATGTGTCACCTCAGAAACCACATTAAATATAAGGGGAATTGGTACACAGTACCATTAGTGCCATTCTGTCTAAGTGGAGCACCAGGAATGGCTCTTGGCACACCAGTGCTTGGAGTTCTAAGACTTGTCTGCCTAAGTTAACTGCCATCAAGAACAGTGTCTTTCAAGAGAGGAACTCAACAGGGGACAAAGCTGAAGTTTCAAAGGGGATAACATTAATTTGTACAGAACACAGCTAATATTCCCAGTGGGGTACACTCTGCTTTCTAGGAGATCTGACATGGATGACTCCCCTAAAGAGTTATTTAACAGAGGGTTTAGACTATAAATGGGATTCCCAGTTCTATGAGCAGACAGGGTGAAACAGCAGAAGCATGCACTTTTACAGATGTACAAGCTGAACCTGACATGCAGAGATCTGACAGGACCAATGCCACTCAAGCCTTTTTGTGGTCAAGGTCCCGGGACTGGCACCAGAAAGAGAATCTTTTCTCCTTTGCTAATATTTTCTTGTGCTAGGTTTCCTAGTTGCCTTCCCAAATTTTAGCATGCCTTCTGAATACCTGCACCTGCCTGCGATCAAAGAAAGACCAATCAATCAGATTGTCAACCTCAGTGTGGCCAGTCTAAGGTGCAGCAGAGATCCTCTGTTTTCAGTCAGTAGGCCCACTTGTTGAGAAAACATCTTCTACTTTCCTCTTGTCAGATTGTGCAGAACAAGAAATCAGGTGTTGCCTTGGTCAAAAAGAAACTGAGAATCATTTTTGGCCTCTCCTCCTTCACTTCAATCAGTACCCTGGTGAACAATGGTAATGGAGGAAAAGCATGCTAGAACAGACTTCACCCTGAACTGGACTGGTCAATCTGCCCTCCAGGATTCTGGACATGCTACCTTCATGCAAACCTGTCATGGCTAACTGTTCATTTAGGAAGCAAACAGGTCTCTAGTCTTAAGTATACTCCATCTACAGGTTAAATCTAAAAACGTGTTCTTGTTTAACAGCCATTTGTGTGGGTATGACTGGGATATGCTTGGTCTGCCTACTAATGTATTCTGTATGGAATGAATGTGTGTCTCAATCAAGGACACCCCAGAGTTCTGTGGTTATCTCCCAAACCAACACAGCCATCCTGCACAATACAAAGGAATCAGGCCTTCTTTCCCACCATGGGGGGTAGGAAAGGCTTTAGCCAGTATGCAGAAGCCCTGAAATAAGAGGTGCAAGCTATCCTTGACAAAGCGAGTAGGGCTGTACAGCAGCTCACATATAATGGATCGCCCCAAAATGACACCATTTACTCAACCAATTGCTGAAATCAATCATCTTTATTTTGCAGCTTGGCACCATTCTTGACGAAAGCTGGATTCCACTCAATACCATTCTTTCCTGCATTTGTGACATGCATGGAGAGCTCTGAAATGTCTCCCTGCATTTCCCTTAGGGCTTAGTGTGCCAACTTATTTATACCCACATGAATCATCACAATGTTGTAATCATACATGATCGTCTGGAGGGCCCTTGAAACATTGGAGATCATAGCATCTGAAAAACAACTCACCTTCAGCATATTTTTGCCCAGCCTTGTGACAGCACAGTCTGTGTATTTTACTGTGGAGTCACAAATCATCAATATTTTTTTTTATTAGTGGAAGGTTAAAGCATACGTTTTTGGGGGCTAATTTTTCCTGGTGAGTCGTTTATGGATGTGGAAGCATATGTTGCAGTTTTTAATTTCTGCTGAGACCTAGACTTGTTGACTGTGGAGAATTAGGCAATGACTTCTTTTACAGACTGTGCTTATGGCAATTTGCCACTTATTTATGTAGAGTGCTACATAGGTTTAGTATTCACAGACTTTTTTTGTAACAATGACTCCTCCACCTTAATTTAAATATTTGTATCTCTTACAGGGTAAGTAGTTCATTGTCCATGGGGATGAGGTAGTTCCGACAATGCCTGAGTATACCATGTGCTAGGGCTGGCAAATGAAGAAAGGCAAGCTGGCTGACCTAGTCCAAGAGTGTAAAAAATTTGGAGATAAGAGGCTTATTTGTATGATATTTGGTTTGCTGCATTTTTTTTAATCCTTATGAGTACAAAATATTAAACTCTTCTTTCCCCTTCATAAATTCTTATCAGTACAGAATAGTATACATTAATAAGTATGTGGTCCCAAAGGTGGCGCCTCACGGACCTGTAATTACTGCCCCCCATTTAACAAGTCTAGTCTGGAAAAACTACACCCAGCTTAAATGTATGCCCATACATCACAAGATGTATGAGCTAAGGACAGAACCCACCCACACAGTTAGAGGGTTGCACCAGTCAGATCAGGTCAAAGCCAAACACAGTCCAACAGGTTCTCGGGTCCTTGGCTCCCCTTTTGTTGGCATCTACTACTTCTCAGAAGTACAGGCATGGAGGGGAGGACTTTGACAAAGTTGCAGATGACTGCAAACTGGGCGCCATAGTGGAAAAGTGCATCGGACACTGATATCTTCAGAAGGGGGATGTATCTCTTGCGACATCAGCAGCAATTGGAGAGGGCCCCAAAGTTCTCACCAAAAGGATAGGATTCAAAAATCTGTCATATGCTGCCAGGATGAAAGAAACTCCAGCTCTCCTTCAGTGATACCGCCTGCTCAGAGGTGAGATGGGAGTAGGTTTACCTGTGGAAGATCCGGGTCTCGGCTGCTGCTGGACAGAGGCACAACAAACAACAAGGCAATTTTTTATTTATTTTTTCATTATAGGTGGTAAATAAATAATTTAGGCTCTTAAAATAAATGCATGGGAGAGAGAGCCTAGTATAAACCTATGAACCTATGAACCTATGAACCTAAGTACCAAAAAGGTTGTAGTATAATGGTTAGCTACTGATTTTGTTTCATTAAGGGAGAAAACAGCTTACAGTAGTAACTTAACTTGGTCCTAAATAAAGTAGCTCTCTGAACTAGGTGTAAAAATTTGAACTTCACAACTATCACTGAAGGGAAAAAAAAAAAGAGAAGCAGTGTTTGCATTTCATGATTAGGCAGATCTGTGCATCTGCAGGGATGCAATAATTCGAGGGGTTACTTGAAAGGATGCATAGGGTCTTTATACCATCATGAGGAACAGCCTCAGGGTCCCCTCCAGATCATCATTAAATGTCAAAGCTATACTCTTAAAAGAGACCAGTCTATCAAAAACAAACATTACGTACTTACCAAAATGATATAACTTTGTTGCCTGCTTCCGTATGATTCAATCTGAGGGTTATCAGATCAGATTTGGATCAAAGTCTGGCCATTCCTAAAAACTTTGGCTCCCTCAAGCTCTGCCTCCTCTACTCTAGTAGCTTGCCCTCTATACACCTACTTCAGATTGAGTCTGCCCCCTCCAGAAAACTCCAACTTTAACCTTCTAAGACCACAGACCAAAGACCCCAAAAGGAAGATGGGGGAGATATGCCTCAACAACTCACGAGCCAATGCTCAGGAGAAAGACAGCATACAGGAAGCGGAATGGAGGCAGAGATGGTTGAACCACAGGATCATAGGAAATTACTAGGCTATTGACCCGGAGGTCATTTTAAGTCTAGTTGTTTCAACCCAATGTAATACTATAGAGGTACTAGTCAATAGCCAAGACTGCATTTAGTGATGCCTGCCCATGTACAGGAGGGTTGTGGGCACTATCCCTGGTAAGAATTTATGCTGCCCCATCCACTCATCCAGGTTCCTCTTGAACAGTGTCATAGAGGTGCTCTGTTTCACATGAATTGGTAGCCTCTTCCAAAGACGTGACAGTCGCTGGGAGATAAACAGGACATGCTGCAGGAACAAATTTAAGTCGCAGGCTATAGTTAAACTCCTGGAATGGGTAGCCCTAGACCCATTTCATTTATGGATATGCAGTAAGTTCATTAGATTTGGGTCTTGGGTTGCTCTCTAGGCCAGGCATAAATCTCCCCCTAAGATGTCTATATGATACGGAGTACAGTGACAGGGATTTTATTCGGTCTGTGTAAGGCACATGTTGGAGGTCCTTGATCCTCTTTGTTAGAAACCTCTGAGGTCTCTCTAACTGCTGTACGTGCTTAGTACAGTACATACTGAATGAGGTATTATACTCAATTATGGGCAGGATAAATGTCGGGTATAGGGGGGTTATAACTTCTTTTGTTCTCGAGGCAATGCCTTTAATAATCAAGTGAATTACGTGGAAAGCTTTCCTTACAATGGTAGACACGTGGTGCTTGAAGTTTAGGTCGTGGTCAACCTGTGATCCCAGGTTTCTTACCACTTCATGGGAACTAAGGGTATTGTTATTGATTTGACAGTAAGAAGGTACATTGTTTGTGCCGAAGGGAATAATGATGCATTTCTTTGTATTCATTTTGAGACTGTGACTAATACACCAGTTGTTGGTCTGTGTGAGACCATCCTGTAGGGTTTGGACATAATTTGGGGATTCAATGATTGCACCTAGTTTGCAGTCATCTGCAAACATGGTCAGCCACAACCCTTTAGTCTTGACCTGAACTTCTGAGAGGTATACACCAAACAGTAGGAAGCCCAGCACTGACCGCTGTGGCACCCCGCTAGTAACAGGTGTGCTGGTTGGTGTGGAGTCACCCACTTTGATAGTGTGTGTCTGGTTTGTGAGCCAGTTGGCAACACATCTTACAACGAAGGGGTTTACATTCAGTTTGGTAAGTTTGTCGGTAATGCCTGAATGTGGGATTGTGTCAAAAGCCTTTGCCAAGTCGAGGTATGCTATGTGTGCACAGATTTGCCCCTCATCAATGGCCTTGGTCACACTTTCAAAGAAATTCACCAGATTTAACATACAGGAGCTGCCCTTCAGGAAGCCAAACTGGGTAGGATCCAGGGTTTTGAGGTCACCTATGTCTTTATTTATGAGGTCCATAATTATACGTTCCACGGCCTTACAGATGAGGCTGGTCAGGCTTATGGGTCTGTAATTTCCTGGGTCTGTTGTTAGTCCACCTTTGTGGAGGGGAATAACTGTAGTGGAGGGGAATAACTGTAGCTGTTCTCCATTCTGCAGGAACAAAGCCTGCGGTTAAACTATGATTGAAAGGGTACTTAGTGGTGATGCTAGTTCATGGTTTAGCCTGTTTAGAAGACAGCCTGGGATGTCATCTGGTCCAATAGAGGCCATGTTCTTTGCCTTGGACAGGGATTTGAGGACCTGTTCTTCAGATATGTAAAGTGGGGGGAGGGTTTGTTGCAAGTTAGGAGGGGATAAGGGAGTGAAATTTTCACCAAATTTATCCGCTAGCAGATTCACTACCTCTGTTGGGTCAGTGTGTGTGACACAGTTGGCCATCATTTCTGCACAAGTTTGGGTCATACCCTTTAGGTTATGTATACAGCTCTTAAAGACCTTATGGTTATCCTTGGCAGTACTTGCTAGGTTTCTCTCAAAGGAGCTCTTGCAGGATTTGACAAGTTGTCTTAATTGCCTGTTAAGGCTGAGTAGGATGCTTTTCCATTGTTGGGTCCTTGTCTTTGTTTTCCTGGATAGCAACTTTTTGTGTTTATTGTAGAGTTTGTTGATGCTGGAATTCCACCACGGCAGCTCAATTTTATTTGGGACTCTGGCTTTAATTCCATCTGGTACAGCCGAGATTATATACTTATGCAAGTGATTGAAGATGGCTTTAATGTAAGCTTCGGTGTAATTACCACTTTCAGGTTGGGGTGAGGCTCGGAATGCATTTATACCTTCACCTAAGAGGTTACAGTCTGCCTTGGTGAAGTTTTTTAGTCTGATTTCACCCTTTGTGAGTTCTGGTGTTAGTGTCAGTTTGAAGGTGACTGATTTGTGATCAGTTTTAATTAAACAGGGTCCAACAGTTGCTGCAGTGCATCTGTTTGACATGCTGGTGAGGACCAGATCTAGAATGTCTGCTCCCCTTGTCAGGGTATGGACAATTTGCTCCAAGGCAAATTAATTCACAAAGTCAAGGAACTTTTGTGCTAGCGAGTTTGAGTTAGAGTAGGTTTCACAGTTGATGGTAACCAAATTAAAAGTAAACAACCAGTTGGCTTTGATTGGATTTAGTCTGGTTAGTGGGTGTAAGCTTTTTTTGTGCCCTAGATAACTGGCTAGGTTTTACCCATGGGGGTTTTACCCCACCAACCTGGAACATGAGTAACTCTCCATGGAGTTATTCAGTCTAAAAAATGTGATGAATTCATTTCTAATATAGATGAACACCACTGGTTCTCTGGTTTCACACATTCATTTTGGGGTGAAGTGGTGGTGGGCATTTGTCTCTTGCAGGCAGGGCCAGGGTCTGGTCTTTAAAAAGTTTCTTCTGGACTGGCACAGACATCTACATCTTCTAGTGATATGAAGACATGCATTGCTTACAGAAAACACTGAAATAAAATCGCCTACTGCCAAACCCTCATGGCCTCCCAACAAACAAGGGGTTTGGTTTAGAATAAGGAAAAACGAGACAGGATGGTAGGACAAAGGGTTAGTAGAAGAAGAAGGACGGTATGGAGAGGAGAGGCGGAGTAAGTAAGGGAGTAGGTAAAAAGGATGACAGAGTGCAAGGAGTTGGGGGAAAATAGTTGTGGGCAGCAAGGCTTACTATGTCTAGGAAATTCTAGGAAATTCTGATTCTGTCAGAAAAATCAATTTCCTAGTTAATTCCAATTTGCTCCAACAGCATCTCTGATGTCTGCAGTGCATCTCTGAATAAATTAATCACCTCCACATTAAACAACAAAATAATATGTTGCCAGTTACTTCTTTCTTTTTCACTCCACCATCTGCCTCTTATCTCCTCTGAACCTGAATGGAACCTCCTTTTTGGGGATATAAATATAATAATAAATAACACTTCGAAATGATCCTAAAATAAATGATCAGATCTTTCATCTTGTTTGTGCATATTTGGGAGACATACACATCCCCCCCCCATTATTTGTTTATTTGTTACTTCAGTCTTTCTTCCCATCTTCCCTAATGTCCTCTGATGATTGATTATAGTTATCATGCAATATTTTATATTATGCTCGCGTTATTATATTCTTTCTTTTTAACCACAACTTCTCTAGATTTCTCTAAAAAACTCTACCAGTGCTGGTCTTTTGTTAAGGACCCCCATTTCTTTCTCTTTATCTATGCAATCCTATTATATTCTTCTTCCTTTCCATTCTATTACCTTTCTCCAGTTACTTGCTCCAAATACCTTGGTTCCTTTGCCAGTTTTCTCCAATATATTCTTGCCCCCTCTTGCCTATTGTCTGTATCCCTAATTGTAGTGTCATCCTTATTGGCAAAATCTCCTTTCTCCATTCCAGTACTTAGTTCTTAGAATACCTTCCGCTACTTTATGAATGTCATATTCTGTATGATTATTGTCGTTCTCCAGCTTCATCATCATTCTTTGAATTATAGTTTTCTGCTTATGCACTACATACAAGAGCCTTCTGTGTTGCTCTGATCAACTTCTTCCACAATGGTAAGGCCAATCCACCCTGTTCTATAGCTAAAAACACCCCTTGAATCTTGCCATCTTCCCCTCCCAGATATAATCCTTCAGCTCTTTATTAATTCCTATCCACAACTTCTCTAGTTAATAAAAATGTGCCTGACCTGTGTATAAGACTAAAGGGACTAAAAACATTTTAACTGCTTTTATCTTACTATTGATATCCAAACAATATAGCTTCCATTTTTCTCAATTTTTGTATTATCTTTTGTTTAGTCTCTTCCAATCCATCCTAAATACTTCATTTTATCATGTCCCCATAAGTATGGATATTGCTGAACCAGTTCATATGTGGGTACATAATTTACAGCTATTGCTTTTGTTTTAACTTCATTACTTTTCTATCCTGAAAAGGTCTGAAACTGTCTCAACATGTTCCATAGAATTGTAATGTCCATATAAAAACAAAAGAAAGAGAGAGGACATCCCTACTCTGTTGTTCTGTTAGAGACGATCAGAGAAGACACCACCCACTTTAATTTTTGCATCCGATCCCGCATATATCCTCCTAATCAACCTTATAATTTTATCAGGGAATGCAAATGCTTCCATGGCTCTACTCAAAGTCCCAACTTACTCTGTCAAATGCTTTCTCTGCATCAAGACCCACAAACAACAGTGGTATTTTCTTACCTTCTGCTTCCTTCTGGACCATCAATATTCTTAATGTCAAATGTCTGCCTCTCCTCCAGAAAACCACGCTGATCCACATCTATCAATTTTGGCATCATTTTTTGCATTCCTTTAGCCATTATAGACAAACACTTTATAATCATGATTTAGTATTGAAATGGGGCAGTATGAGGTAAACCACAGACATACTGTCCGTTTGCACTGAAATCACACCCTTGGGGAGAAGTTCTGAAAGATCTGCAACACAAAGAGGATTCACTGTCATTTCCAAGAGCGTGATGAAGACTGGTCTTGAGTGTAGACCAAGTTCCTTGGACTGTTTTCCCTTCTAAATGCCTCCTCAACCAGAGAATGGAGGTGTCCATCATGACAATACCCTGTGGAGGTGGAACAACAAATGGTCTCCTGGCAGACACTACAGGAGATTCCCATCACCACCTGAGATGACGATAGACTCCATCAAAATGATGGGAAAAGCCATGGGATGAGATAAGTAAGACCACTGAGATGCTAGCGTCCACTGCAGTATTCTCACACAATACCTTGCCAGGGGAACTGAGCAAATTGCTGCAGCCATTTGGCACAGAAGCCTCAGAACCAAAGAAGCAGGAGGTTTTCTGTGAGACAATAAGAGACTGGCCTGAGTACAAATAAAACTCGGCTAATCCTGAAATATTTAGGAACTACTCTAAGGTTAACTTTCTACTATTATGTGATAACCTGGCAAAAAAATTCAAGCCTCCATAAACCTGAGAACACTGCTTTCTATGTGGAACTATTCATAGAAACCCTACACAAGCATAACAGCAGCTGAATAGAGGCAGCTGTACCCACCAGGAATACATATAGAACTGGCAAAAAACAAAATACCTTGGGGGAATCACATAATCAATAGGTTCTATATTAAAAGGAAGAAAATTATGGCAAAACTTAGGTGGTGTAGCACACAACAGGATAAAAATACTCTAATATAACTAAGCAAACAACTGAGAGGGAAAAACAAAGTCTATCAAAGCCAAATTTGAGGTAAATTTGACCCCCAGACCAAGGACAACCACAAGGCATTCTTTAGCTATGTCCGCAACCTCAAAGGCAATACACAACTGTGAGCAGAGCTCATTGTTAATGGAGCCACTTACACTGATCCAGAAGATATAGCAAACCTAGTGGCTGACAAATTCAGCTGTAACTTTACCTGTCTCTCCCTTCTCCACCTCCCCTTAAGAAATATCATCAAACGGCTGGAGTATAAAGGCATCGTCCGACGCCATCTTCTTCAGTGTTTCTTGCCCCAGATGCCAGGTGCTCTCCTAGGAAGGCTAAATTTGGTGAATGGATGAACAATTCCAGACATGCACAACAGTAATAAACAGATACACCATAGGAGATACCCCCAGCTAAAAGGAACAGGGGGAATGGACCCAAAAGGAAGAAAAGAGGGGAAGGAGGGAGGGAAAATCCGACTGCAGTTGCATATCTATCGGACATCTACATTTATGGTAGGTACAAAACTGTACTATGTCCTTCAAGAATGCAACTGCAGTCATAACATATGGGTTGAATACCATAGCCAAGCTGGGGGTGGATGGAGCTAAGAAAAAGATGGTGTAGCTAAAATGCCCTGCAGGACTGCCGAAGCAAAGCCTGCTCGGGATCTGGAGTATAAAGGCAGGTTGTAGTGTTTGGTAAATGTATGCACGGAGCTCCATGTAGCAGCCTCTAGAATGTCCTTTGTAGCCACTCCTCTTAGGAAAGCTGTGGATGTGGCTATAGCTCTGGTGGAATGTGGCCTAATATTGGCTGGCACACTTTTTCCATGGTAAGAATAGCAGAATCTGATGCAGTGTCCAATCCATTTTGAAATTGTTTGCTTGGAGATTGCTTTTCCTTGTATTCCAGCAGCATAGGCTACAAACAGCTGGTCAGACTTTCTGGTGGCCTTAGTTCTGTCCAAGTAGTAGCGTAGTTGCCTGTGTATGTCCAAGGTATGCAGCAGTCTTTCCCCTCTATTTTGAGGATTGGGGAAGAAAGTAGGAAGGTGAATAGCTTGATTTAGAGACACCCTGGAAATCACCTTTGGCATGAAAGAAGGATTTGTTCTTAGAGAGACTCTGTCCTGATGGAAAATGAGGAAAGGAGGTACTGCCATGAGTGCCTGTATCTCCGAGACTCTTCTTGCTGATGTGACTGCCAATAGAAAAAATGTTTTCGATTATAGAAATTGCATCTCTGAGGTTGCTGCTGGCTCAAAGGGAGGAAGAGATAATTTTTCCAATACAAAATTGAGGTCCCATGCAGGTACTGGTTGTTTTCTGGGAGGCTTGATATTCTTTATCCCTCTCAGGAGCTGTCTTAGCAAAGGATGTGAGAACACTGGTGGATCACAATTGTATCTAGCTGAGATTGCTGAGGCATGAATCTTTATGGAAGAATATGAGAGTCCAGAATGAAACATTTCTGCCAAGTATTCCAATATCTGAGGTATACTCAGTACTGTTGTATCCTGACCCCTGTTGGCAGCCAGATGCTGAATCTCTTCCACTTGGCTGAATAGGTTTTTCTGGTGGATGGTCTGCATGCTTCCAATAAGATGTCCTGAACTGCCTTGGAAAGATTGGAAGCGGAAGGAGTTAAAGTAACCTCCAGGCTGTCAGATGTAATGTTTTCAGGTTTTGGTGAACAGTCCTGTAGTTGTGTTGTGTTAGGAGCAGGGGCCATAGGGGCAGAGGCCATGGCTTGGTCCGAGTTATGCTCAACAGCAATGGGTACCAGTGTTGCTTTGGCCAATCTGGAGCTATCAAAATGCCTGTTGGTTGTTCTGCTTTGATCTTCAGGATCACCTTGGTCAACAGTGGCAGAGGAGGAAATGCATAAATTTTTAGGGAATTCCAGCTGAAGGAGAGAGCATCCATTGTCCAGGCTAGAGCATGGTGGGTCCTGGTACAGAACTTTTCCAGGTGATGATTCGTGTGAGACGCAAAGAGATCTATGTCCGGTCTTCCCCATGTCTTTGTTATTTGTGAGAAAATGTGGGGATGCAGCATCCATTCGTGTGGATCCAAGAAATTTCTGCTCAGCTTGTCCGCCAGTACATTGTCCTTGCCTGGCACAAACTGGGATTGCAGGTGTATCTTCAGACTCAGTGCTTTTTCCCAGAGAATCATTGTTAGTCTGCAGAGGGGGTATGAATGAGTCCCTCCCTGCTTGTTTATATACCACATGACAGTGGTGTTGTCTGTCCTTATTAGTAAATGTCCTTGCTGCAGTGATTTTTCGAAACTCTCGATTGCATGTATCACTGCCAACATCTCTTTTTGGTTTATGTGCAGATGTCTTTCCTTTGGTGTCCATTGACCTTGAACGCATCTGCCCTCCATGTGCGCCCCCCATCCATGATCTGAGGCGTCTGTTGTAATTATTTGACCTGCTTGAGGTCTGTTGAAAGACATGCCTTTGTTTAATTGACTTGCTTGAGCCCACCACGAGAATTCTTTTTGCAGACATGGAATAAGTGGGATTACGTCCTCTAGGCTTTGGCTGTGTTGGGACCATAAGCTTTTCAAATACCATTGCAGCTTTCTCATATGAAGTCTTGCCAAAGGTATCAGAAGAATGCATGATGCCATGAACCCCAGGGCCTGCAGGAGTTTCCTTGCAGTCAGCTGGGAGAGCTGTGCTAGGCCTTTGAAGTACTCTGGTAACTGCTGTTGTTTTTCCTCTGTGAGGTAGGCCATTTGTGTTTGTGCGTCCAGTTTGGCTCCTAGGAAAATAATCTGTTGGGATGGCAGTAGTCTTGATTTCTGAATGTTGACTGTGTATCCCAAGGCCTGTAGTAATTGCATGACATAGTCCAAGTTTTTTATTAAGGTTTGTCTGTTGTCTGCTTGTATGAGGCAGTCGTCCAGGTAGGGGTATATTTGAATTCCCTGGAGTCTGCAGTGTGCCACTACTGATGCCAGGCATTTAGTGAACACTCTGGGCGCAGTAGATAAGCCAAACGGCAATGCTGAGAATTGATAATGCTCTGTCCCTGCAAGAAATCTGAGGTATCTTCTGCAGCTTTGTCTGATTGGGACATGCAGGTATGCCTCCTTGAGGTCCAGAGTGACCAGCCAAGACCCCTTGCCCAGCATGGGAAGGAGCTGCTGTAACGTCAGCATTTTGAACTTTGGCACAATGAGAAAGGTATTTAGAGTAGACAAGTCCAGTATAGGCCTCCATTTGTTTTCCTTTCTTGGAACAAGGAACAGTCTTGAATAAAATCCCTGGCCTTGTTCCTGGGGAGGTACCTTTTCTATTGCTTTTATACTTAATAGCTTTGAAACTTGAATGAGTGCCTCTGCCCTTTGATGGTGTGGCAGGTTTGGCATGCCTTGTCTTGTAGGTAAAGTATGGAAGTGGAATCTGTAACCCTTGTCTATTAAATCCAGAATCCAGCTGTCCTTCGTTAAGATATGCCAGTTTTTTGAGAATAAGGATAATTTTCCGCCCAAGGGTTCTTCTCTCTGAGCCCTTGTAGTCGGTATGAAAGTCAAGTCATTGTGATTGTCCTTGTGGTGCAACTGGACTGGCTGCAGCACTTCTTTGATTTGTAGGTTGCCATTGGCGGCCCCTGTAGAAGCCTTGGTATTGGCCTCGGCCACGCCTGTTCTTTCCCCTTTGAAACTTGTCCGAGTCTGGGAAGGACCAATTCTTTGAAGGCCAGTTTCTACTGAATCTGGGTGGTTCAACCTGGAGGAAATCCTTGACTGTCTGTACTGACTTAGCTTTTTCCTCAATGGACTTCAACACATCTTGTGCATTAGCGCCAAAAAGCTTCTGTTTTTCCAGAGGTGCATCAAGTAACTTTACTTTGACATGGTCTGGCAGTGGCTGATCTTTTAACTAAGCATGTCTACGTATCACAGCCCCAGTCATAGCTGCCCTACATGAAGCCTCCAATGCATCATAACCACACTGAAGAAAATGATTGTTAACCTGCTGAGTGTTATGTATGTGATCCTGCAATGCCTTTCTGTCAATAGGCTCAGGAGGCTAACTTTTCTGTAAATCATCCAGTAAAAAATCCTGGTACTGAAACATATGAAAAAGGCAGTTAAGAGACCTCATGGCTAGGGTGGTAGAGGTATAAACTTTTTTACCCCATCTCTCCATAGACCTGGCTTCCCTATCCGCTAGCAAAGGATTCTTGGCAGTGGAGGTAGCCACTCCCTTGGGACCCTATGAAATAGTTTCTAAATCCACGGTGTGGGCCATAAAGAGATGTTTGTGAGTGTCAGGGACTCTGTAATATCTGTCTGGCTTGACAGGAGCAGGGGGAAGAGAATCAGGGTTAGCACTGGAATCAGAGAAAACATCATTCAAAACATCCATCACAGGAGGAATAGCTAAAGGTCTGTGCTGGGGAAGCTTTAGGAAGGTACGGAGCCTTTTCCTGGAATCAGAGAATTCCTGACCCTGCCATTGGAAATGTTCCCTCATTGAGTGCAGGACTTCACCAAACGAGAAATCCTCTGGAGGAGAGGCAGAGGGAATTGATTCCTCAGCATCAGAGTCCTCATAGGCCTGGAAGGATTCTTCTTGAATATCTGAATGCTCAGAATCCCCAGAGGCCTCATCTGAAGAGAGGTTTTCAGTCTGCTCAGTTCTAGGCCTTTTCTCTGCAGGAGGCTGAGAACCTCTGTCTGGGTGAGGCTGAGACCCCCTGATAAGGGAAATAAGGTTTGCAGCAAGAGACAATCTGTTTATCAGAGGAGGGGGCCTGGACAGCAGGTTTAGGATGGGCCTTGGGCCTGGCTGGAGGCCTTAGCACGTGCAAAGGCCTTGATGGACATAGATACAGGAGGCCTAGCAGCCCCACGTGCAGGAGTGACCTTGTCCACCGGAATGGTGTCGGGTAAATCAAGAACTTCGGTTTCCGGAGGAAAATCAACAACCGGCACCAGAGAGGTCTCCGGGACCGAAGAACGTGTTAACGCTGTGTCGTTGGCCTGGAGCGGCTGAATTACCGCTTCCGCAGGGACCGAAGCACTAGCGGAGGGTCTAGGAGTAGTATCGGTAGAGGACGCGGGCCGAGGATGCCGGTCCCGGTCCTTCCGTTTTTTGGAAGATTGAGCTGTTGGTTGATCCGACGGCATGATATAATAAAGGATTCGAAAAAGTCTTCAGCAAATTCTGCCCGGCGCCTGAGAGTGCGCTTATTAAAGCAAGCACAGGCCGAGACGTCGTGGTCTGGGCCCAGGCAAGGAAGACAGTAAGAATGGAAGTCCTTATGAGGTATTTGTTTACCACAAGACAAACAATTATTAACTTTCTCAATTTGTTCTGACATCGGCTGAGGCAAGAAAAAATGTTCCCCAACGGGGTACTTAGCTTTTAGATGACTTCGGTACTGAAAACACAGGAGCTAACTGACCGGCACTTGCGAACTGCTTCTGCTTTGGGCACCGCGCGGTAAGAAAGACTGAAGAAGATGGCGTCGGCCGATGCCTTTATACTCCAGCCGTTGTGACGTCGGAGAGGAGGCGACACCAGCTGACGCCGGACCCACACTTTGGAATTTGGCCGACCGAGGGCTGCCTGAGGCAGGACAACCCATATGTTATGACTGCAGTTGCATTCTTGAAGGACATCAGGTCTGCCACTACAGCCAAGAACACTGCATCAATGCACCCAGACAATATTCCAGGATGCCTTCTAAACAGCATGAAACACAACCTATTAGGTCCTCCGGAACAGCTATTTAACCACAGCCTCCAAAACAGAGGTTTCACGCCTAACAAGTGGAGAACAGCAACAGACATTCCTCTGGACAAGGTTGGGCCATCTACAGACCCTGCAAGTTGCAGACCCATGAGACTCACTAGTCTCTTATGCAAAGTAATGGAAAGAATTAACATGGGAATGTTCAATAATGAAGTAGGAAAAGTACAGTTGTGTACCTACCATAAATGTAGATGTTAGAGTGTATTCACTGTTGCAGTCATTACACTTGGGTTATTCTGCTGGCAGGCTGGTTGGCCTGAATTCCAAAGTTTTGGTCCGGTGTCGGCTGCTGTCGCCTCTTCCCTGACAACAGTGCACCAGGGGTATAAAAGATGCAGCTGACGTCATTTTCTTCAGTTTTCTTGCCCCAGATTGTCAGGTTCCCCAAAAGGGTAGGCTAAAAAACACTGCTTATAAAAGCATGCACTAAAATAAACAAAACCTTCATCTACAAGCAAATACACCACATAGGTTGTATAGGATAGAGAAGTACAGATAAGTCCCAGCAAAGAAAGGGGGATGGTGGGTGGGTAACATGGACTGCAACAGTGAATACACACGAACATCTACATTTATGGTAGGTACACAACTGTACTATGTTCATCGTGTTTCACTGTTGCAGTCATTACACTTGGGTTGAATCCCAAAGATGAGGTTGGGCGGCTGGGTCTAAATAGAATTAGGAGTGGCTATAAGGCCCTGCAAAACTGCAGCGGAAAAGCCTGCTCTGGATTTAGAGTAAAGAGGCAAGTGGTAGTGCTTAGTAAAATTGTGCACTGAAGTCCAAGTTGCAGCCTCCAAAATATCCTTGGTTGGTACTCCTCTAAGGAAGGCTGCTGAGGTGGCTGCTGCCCTGGTAGAATGTGGTCTAATGCCCTTAGGCACTGATTTGCCATGTTGTGAATAGCAGAAACGAATGCAGTGTCCTATCCAAATAGTCTGCTTTGAGATCGCCTTTCCTTGTGATCCTGCAGCATATGCCACTAAAAGTTGCTCAGTCTTTCTGAAAGCTTTAGTTTTGTCCAAGTAGAAGCGAAGCTGTCTGTGTACGTCCAAAGAATGCAGAAGTCTCTCCCCTTTATTCTGTGGGTTTGGGTAAAAAGTTGGTAAATTAATGGTTTGGTTAAGAGCCACACTGGACACTACCTTAAGCATAAATGTTGGGTTTGTCCTTAGAGAAACCCTGTCCGGATGGAAGATAATAAAAGGTTCCACAGCCATTAATGCCTGTAACTCTGAGACTTCTTGCTGAAGTTATTGCTAGGAGCAGAGCTGTTTTCCATGATAAGAATTTTATCTTAGCTGTATTGGCTGGCTCAAAAGGAGGCAGTGTGAGTTTTTCCAAGACAAAATTGAGGTCCCATGCAGGTACTGGTGCTCTCCCTGGAGGTCTTATGTTTTTGGCCCCCCTGAGGAACTGCCTAAGCAATGGATGTGAAAAAATAGGTGGGTCTGTATTGTAATGAGCTGAAATGGCAGAGGCATGGATCTTAATTGATGAGAAGGATAGGCCTTTGTCCTGCATCTCAGTTAGATATTGTAAAATCTGAGGAATATTTGGAACATGCGTGTCAATTCCTTGTGCCTGGTTCCAAGCACAGAATCTCTTCCATTTTTCTGCATAAGATTTCCTGGTGCTGGGCATCCTGGCCTCCAAAATAACATCCATAACCGCTTTAGAGAGAGGTGTATTCTGAATGGTTACACTATCAGCCATGCAGCTAGATTTAGAGTTCTGGGTTGGCTGTGCAGGATCTGATTGTTTTGTTGGATCAGTAAATGAGGAATTTGAGGCAATGTCCAGGCTGGGCCTTGGGACAAGCTCCTTAGGACTGGGTACCAGTGTTGGCGTGTCCAATCCGGGGCAATCAGTATCATTTGTGGCTTCTCTTGTCTGACCTTTAGGAGTACCTTGGGGACGAGAGGCAGTGGAGGAAAGGCATATACTACTGTAAGGTTGTTCCAGCTGAATGACAAAGCATCCACTTTCCATGCTTGTTTGTGATAAGTCCTTGTGCAGAATCTCTGAAGTTGGCAGTTGTGAGGGGAGGCAAAAAGATCTATGTCTGGGCATCCCCATTTCCTTGTTATCATGCTGAAGATTTGTGGATCTAGTTTCCACTCATGAGGATCCATGAGGTTTCTGCTTAGTTCGTCTGCCAGAGCATTTTGTTTTTCCTGGCAGGAATTGTGCTTGCAGGTGTACTTGGTAGGTCAATGCTGTGTACCACAAAATCATGGCTTGTCTGCAGAGGGGGTAGGAATGTGTGCCCCCCCCTGCTTGTTTATGTACCACGACTGTGGTGTTGTCCGTCTTTATCAGCAGCTGTCCTGGATGAAGTAGGTCCTTGAAGGCTGTCAGGGCATTTTGTACAGCTAGCATCTCTTTTTGATTGTTGTGTAGATGCCTTTGGCTTGGGGGCCATGTGCCCTGAATAAATTTTCCTGCCATGTGGCCCCCCCAGGCATAATCTGATGAATCTGTTGTTAGTGTCTGCCTGGCTGTGGGTAAAGTGAATGGCTGCCCCTTGTTGTGGTGACAGACCTGTGCCCACCATCGAAACTCCTGTTGCAGGCAGGGAATGAGTGAAATTAATGATTCCAGGCTGTGGCAATGTGGAGTCCAAACACTTTTTAGATACCATTGCAGTTTCCTCATATGCAGACTTGCATATGGAATTAGCAGAATGCAGGAGGCCATGTAGCCCAGAGCCTGCAGAATTTTTCTTGCAGATAACTGGGTCTTTGTTGCCATGCTTTCAAAGTAAGTTGCCTTTGTTTGTCTGGCGTGAGATAAGCCATCTGGGCAGTTGTATTTAAGCTTGCACCCAGGAATATTATCTCTTGAGAGGGTACTAGTTTTGATTTCTTTTCGTTTACTGTGCGCCCTAGGCAAATTAGTCATCTTTTTACAAACGCCATATGCTTTAGTAGAATGTCTTTGGTCTCTGCTTGAATAAGGCAGTCGTCCAAGTAGGGATATATTTGAATTCCTCTTTGTCTGCAAAACGCAATTACTGGTGCCAGGCATTTTGTGAAGACCCTGGGTGCAGTAGATAAGCCAAAGAGCAGTGCAGAGAATTGGTAGTGCAGTGAGCTAGCTATGAATCTGAGGCATCTTCTGCAAGATTGTCTGATTGGGACATGCAGGTATGCCTCTTTGAGGTCCAAAGTTACAAGCCAAGCCTTCTTGCCCAGCATGGGCAGAAGCTGCTGCAGAGTCAACATTTTGAATTTCGGAACGTCCAGAAAAGTATTTAGAATAGACAGGTTCAGTATTGGTCTCCATGCTTTGTCCTTTCTTGGTACTAAGAAAAGTCTTGAGTAAAATCCTTGTCCTTGCTCTTGTTGTGGCACTGGCTGAATAGCCCTCATGTCCATGAGAGATGAAACTTGGTTTTGTGCTTCTGCCCATTGATTGTGTGGCACGTCTGGCATACCTTTTGCCTTTGGAAGGGTGTAAAAATGGAACCTGTAGCCCTGAGAGACTATTTAAGACACATTTTTCCTGGGTGATCATGTGCCAATTTTGTGAAAAAAGTGCTAGCTTTCCCCCTAAGGGTGCTGCCAAAAGATAAATGCTTGGCATTGGCAGAGGGAAGTCATTGGGACTGTTTCCTACATGGCTGTGATTTGTCTTCTCCGCTTTTGGAAGTAGAAGCACCCCACTGTTTGGGCCTGTATGAGCCCTGGGGCTGTTGTCTGCCTCTAGGGCGTCTGTATCTGCCTCTTTGTAGCCTGTCTGACACGGGAAAGGACCAATTCTTAGAAGGTCAGTTCCTGCTAAATCTGGGTGGCTGTACATGTAAGAAATCCTTCACTGTCTGCATAGATTTAGCTTTAGCCTCCATTTTCTTCAACACCTCTTCTGCCTTAACACCAAACAAAGTATCATGCTGTAATGGAGCATCCAATAATTTTGCTTTAACATGATCAGGCAGAGTCTGTTCCTTTAACCAAGCATGCCTTCTAATGACAGAACCTGTTACAGTGGCCCTGTAAGAGGCCTCCAGTGAATCGTAACCACATTGCAAAGTATATTTTCCCACTTGTTAAGCTGCATGCAATAAATCCTGCAATTCTTTGTTCTCAGAACATTCAGAATTTGTCAACATTTTCTGTTTTAACAGAGACATTAAGTATTGCTGATATTTAAGCATATGAAACTGACAATTTAAAGCCCTTACAGCCAAGGTAGCAGAAGTGTAAACTTTTTTCCCCCATCTGTCCAGTGCCCTAGAATCTCTATCTGAGGGGACAGGGTTTTTTGAAGTAGCAGCCTTGACCCCTTTGGGACCCTGAGAAATAGTTTCTGGGTCAGCAGCAGGGTTTTTATACAGAAAGTTCTGAGAATCTGGAACCCTATAGTATCTGTCTGGCTTAACAGGTGCAGGAGGTAAAGAGTCGGGAGACAGGCCGGACTCTGAAAATACATCATCTACAATGTTTAGAACAGGTGGAATAGCAAGAGGTCTGTGCTGAGGTAGTAAAAGAAAGTCTCTGAGCCTTTTCTTAGAATCTGAATAATCTTGGCTCTTGCAATGGAAATGCTCCCTCATGGTATGCAGGGTTTCCCCAAATGAGTAATCCTCAGGAGGAGAAGCTGAAGGAATAGATTCTTCAGCATCAGAATCCTCATAGGGAGGAATAGAGTATTCCCTGTTCTGAAGAGGAGTCAAAGGAAATGAAAACCTGATCACAGGAATCATACTCAGTGTCTTGCCTAGGCCTCTTATCAGGAGGGGGATGGGAACCCCTGATCAAAGTAATTAGGTCTTCGCCCATTCTGAGCATCTGTTTCTTAGGCATGGAAGTCTGTCCTGGAGAGTGCTGTACTTGTTTCCTTCTCTTTAAAACTGTTTTAGTCTTTGCCTTGGATGCTGAAGTTGGCTTGATATAAAGCCATGTAGACTTGAAAACACCCTCAGAATCCGATGCCTGCTCAGCGGCTCCGGACCCATTTGAGAGATTAGTTTCCGAAGGCCCAATACCTTGAGTATCCAC
Organism: Protopterus annectens; assembly: GCF_019279795.1. NCBI lineage: Eukaryota > Metazoa > Chordata > Ceratodontiformes > Protopteridae > Protopterus > Protopterus annectens. Next base: position 106,710,567 of record NC_056733.1, on the reverse strand, counting down.
AGGCCTGGTTGTCTCCATGTGGGAGTCGGAGGCGGCCTGTGGCTCTGAGGTAGCGGGTGTCAGGGGCTGCGAAAGCGCCTCACTGAGAACCGGCGACTGGCCTAGAAGAGGCCTTGTCATCGGTTTTGGACCTCGGATGCCTGTCCTTTTTCTTTTTCCTTGCGCTTTTTATGAACTCCGGTCGTCGGCTGTTGCGACGGCATTATGTAGTTAAAACTTCGGCCAAAGTAATGAAAAGCAAAATCGTACCAATGCTTAATAGTGCATTGGTTAAATCCAGCACAAAACCGACAAAGTACAGTTTTGTACCTACCATAAATGTAGATGTTAAGAGTGTAAACACTACTGCAGTCATTACACTTGGGTTATCCTGCAGTCAGGTGGTTCCCCAGTCGGCCTGAGTTCCAAAGTCTTGGTCCGGCGTCAGTTGCTGTCGCATCCTCCCTGACATCAGTGTGACAGGGGTATATAAGATGCAGCAGACGCCATTTTCTTCAGTTTTTCTTGCCCCAGATATCAGGTGCCCCCAAATAGGTAGGCAATTCAAATTGCTAATAAAACATACATAAGAAAAGCAAACAACAACTTTCAGTTACCAGCAAATACTCCCCATAGGTAGTAAAGGGTAGAAGGCATAAGTACGTACCAGCAAGTAAGACGGGAAGGAGGGAGGGTAACCTGGACTGCAGCAGTGTTTACACTCGAACATCTATATTTATGGCAGGTACAAAACTGTACTATGTTCATCGTGTTACACTGCTGCAGTCATTACACTTTGGTGGAATCCCAAAGCTGAGGTAGGGAGGCTGGTTCTATAAGGCATTAGGGGTGGCTATAAGGCCCTGCAGCACAGCAGTGGCGAAGCCAGCTCTGGATTTGGAGTAAAAAGGCAAATGGTAATGCTTGGTGAAGGTATGCACAGAACTCCATGTTGTTGCTTCCAAAATATTCTTGGTAGGTACTCCTCTGAGGTAGGCAGCTGAAGTGGCTGTTGCCCTGGTGGAGTGAGATCTAATGCTGCTAGGTACAGGCTTCCCATGGTGAGTATAGAAGAAACATATACAATGTCCTATCCATTTTGAGATAGTCTGTTTTGAAATGGCTTTTCCCTGTGCTCCTGCAGCATATGCTACCAATAATTGTTCAGATTTTCTGAAAGCTTTGGTTTTGTCCAAGTAGAAGCATAACTGCCTGTGAATGTCCAAAGAATGTAGTAGTCTCTCCCCTTTGTTCTGTGGTTTTGGATAGAAAGTTGGCAAGTGAATAGTTTGGTTTAGAGCCACACTTGATACCACCTTTGGCATAAACGTAGGGTTAAGTTCTTAAAGACACCCTGTCCTGGTGGAAAATGAGGAAAGGTTCCACTGCCATTAGTGCCTGTAATTCTGAAACTCTTCGTGCTGATGTTATTGCCAGTAGCAGAGCAGTTTTCCAAGAGATGTATTTTAATTCTGCTGTGTTAGCTGGCTCAAAAGGAGGTAAAGTTAATTTTTCCAAAACAAAGTTGAGGTCGCAAGTTGGGGTAGGAGCGCTACGGGGCGGCCTTATGTTTTTAGCCCCTCTGAGGTACTGTTTGAGCAAAGGATTAGAAAAAATTGGTGGATCCATGTTGTAATGAGCAGAAATGGCTGAGGCGTGGATCTTGATGGATGAGAAGGAGAGGCCCTTGTCCAGCATCTCAGTTAAGTATTGAAGTATCTGAGGAATGTTTGGAACAAGAGAGTCAAGGCTGTGCGCCTGGTTCCAGGCACAGAATCTCTTCCATTTATCCGAGTAGGCTTTCCTGGTGCTAGGCCTTCTGGCCTCGAGAATGACATTCATAACAGCTTTGGAGAGAGGCATTGCTTGCTTGACTAAGGAATTTTCCATGCAGCTAGGTTTAAGGTCTTTAGCTGGCTGTGAAGTATCCGATTGTTGTGCTGTGTCAGCAAATGTGGGATTTGAGGCAAAATCCAGGGTGGTTCTTGTGCTAAGTTCTTTAAGATTGGGTACCAGTCTGGTGCAATCAGGATCATCTTTGGCTCTTCTTGCCTGGCTTTTATGAGTACCTTTGGAAGGAGAGGTAAAGGAGGGAATGCGTACACTTGCCGGTTTTTCCAGCTGAATGAGAGAGCATCCACTTTCCATGCTTGTGGATGGTAACTCCTTGTGCAGAATTTCTGTAGCTGGCAGTTCATTGGGGATGCAAACAGATCTATGTCCGGGCTCCACCATTTTTGTGTTATCATTCTGAATATTTGTGGATTCATGGCAGTTCATTCGGGATGCAAACAGATCTATGTCCGGGCTCCACAATTTTTGTGTTATCATTCTGAATATTTGTGGATTCAATTCCCATTAGTGTGGATCCAGGATGTTTCTGCTTAGGTCGTCTGCCAGTGTGTTTTTCTCTCCTGGCAGGAATCGTGCTTGCAGATGAACTTGGTAGTCTAGTGCTGTGCTCTATAAGGTCATAGCTTGTCTGCAGAGGGGGTAGGAGTGTGTGCCCCCTTGCTTGTTTATGTACCACATAACTGTGGTGTTGTCTGTCTTTAGTAGTAGTTGTCCTGGATGCAGCAGGACCTTGAAAGCTGTAAGTGTATTTTGTACAGCTAGCATCTCTTTTTGATTGATGTGAAGATGCCTTTGCTCTGTGGGCCACTCATCCTGAATACATTTTCCTGCCATGTGTGCTCCCCAGGCGTAATCCGATGCATCTGTTGTCAGTGTTTGCCTGGCTGTGGGTTGAGTAAAAGATGTCCCTTGTTGAGGTGACAAGCTTGAGCCCACCATCGAAACTCCTGTTGAAGGCAAGGAATAAGTGGTATAATTGTTTCCAAACTCTGACAGTGTTGAGACCATACACTCTTTAGGTACCATTGTAGTTTCCTCATATACAGTCTGGCATATCGAATTAGTAGTATGCAAGATGCCATGTAGCCCAACACCTGCAGAATTTTTCTTGCAGGGAGTTGGGTCTTTGTTGCCATCAATTAAAGTACTGAGTCATTTGTCCTTGCTTGTCTGGCGTGAGATAAGCCATCTGGGCCGTTGTGTTCAAGCTGGCACCCAGGAATATTATCTGTTGAGAGGGCACTAGTTTTGATTTCTTTTCGTTTACTGTGTACCCCAGGCGACTTAACTTTTTTACGAACGTCAGATGCTTTAGAAGAATGTCCTTGCTCTCTGCTTGAATCAGGCAGTCGTCCAGGTATGGATAAATTTGAATTACTTTTTGCCTGCAAAATGCAATTACTGATGCCAGGCACTTTGTGAAGACCCTGGGTGCAGTAGATAAGCCAAAGGGCAGTGCAGAGAATTGATAGTGCATTGAACCAGCTAGAAATCTGAGGCATCTTCTGCAGTTTTGTCTGATAGGGACATGCAGGTATGCCTCCTTGAGGTCCAAAGTCACGAGCCAAGCTTTCTTGCCCAGCATGGGAAGAAGCTGCTGTAGTGTCAACATTTTGAATTTCGGAACATCCAGGTAAGTGTTTAGAGAAGAAAGATCCAGAATGGGTCTCCAGGCATGATCCTTTCTGGGAACCAGAAACAGTCTTGAGTAAAATCCTTGTCCTTGCTCCTGTGGTGGTACCTTTTGAATAGCTCTCATGTCCATGAGTGCTGTAATTTGTTTTTGAGCCTCTGCCCATTGATTTGGTGGCAGATTTGGTATTCCTTTTAATCTTGGCAGAGTGTGAAAGTGGAGCATGTAACCTTGAGATACAATGTTGAGAACTCATTTGTCTTTGGTGATGCAAAGCCAATTGTGATAGAAAAGTGCCAGTTTTCCTCCTAAGAGGGCTGCCAAAAGAGAGCTCTTTGGCAGCTGTAGTGGGAAGTCATTGAGGCTGATTTTTATAAGGTTGTGGCCTGTCTTCCCCTTCTTTCTGGCCTGGTGTACCCCATTGTCGAGGCCTGTAAGGACCTTGTGCTTGACCTCTACCTCTTGGACGTCTGTATCTGCCCCTTTGAGGTCTGTCTGTGACAGGAAAGGACCAATTCTTTGTTGGCCAATTTCTGCTAAAACGAGGAGGCTGAACCTGTAAGAAATCCTTCACCGTTTGCACAGATTTTGCCTTATCCTCCATCTTCTTTAATACCTCCTCTGCCTTAACTCCAAACAACACATCCCGCTGCAAAGGTGCATCCAATAATTTTGCCTTAACATGATCTGGTAACGTATGCTCTTTTAACCAAGCATGCCTTCTAATGACAGAGCCTGTAACTGCTGCTCTACAGGAGGCCTCTAAGGAATCAAACCCACATTGCAAAGTATGTTTTCCCACTTGTTCAGCTGCATGCAATAAATCCTGCATTTTTTTAAATTAGGAGGATCTGAATCTGGAAGCATCTTTTGTTTCAACTGAGACATCAAAAATTGCTGATATTTTAGCATGTGAAACTGGCAATTTAAGGCTCTCATTGCTAAAGTTGCAGGCGTATATACTTTCTTTCCCCATCTGTCTAATGCTCTGGAATCTCTGTCAGAGGGAACAGTTTTTTTTTGCTGATGAGGCATTAATCCCTTTGGGCCCCTGAGAAATAGTTTCAGGGTCAGCAACAGGGCTTTTATACAGAAATTTGTGAGAGTCAGGGACTCTGTAATATCTATCAGGTTTAACTGGGGCTGGAGGTAAGGAGTCAGGGTTTAAACTGGATTCAGTGTACACATCATCCACAATATCTAACACTGGCGGAATAGCAAGGGGTCTGTGTTGAGGCAATAAAAGGAAGTCTCTGAGCCTTTTCTTGGATTCTGAGTAATCTTGGCCTTCCCAATGGAAATGCTCCCTCATGGTATGTAAGGTCTCCCCAAAGGAATAGTCCTCAGGCGGAGAGGCTGATGGAATTGATTCCTCAGCATCAGAATCCTCATAAGGGGGTAAAGTATATCCTAGGTCTGAGGATGAATCTGAAGAAATGGACACCTGGTCGGAAGATTCATAGTCTGCATCCTGCCTGGGCCTTTTATCAGGAGGGGGATGGGACCCCCTGATTAGGGTGATTAGGTCTTCAGCCATTTTGAGCATTTGTTTCTTAGGCATGGAAGCCTGTCCTGGAGAATGCTGTATCTGTTTCTTTGTTTTTAAGGGGGCCCTAAACTTAGCAGAGGGTTTAATGGTTAACTGGGTAGGTCTGAAAACACCCTCTGAGGCTGTGGATTGCTCAGCAACTTCGGTTCCCTCTGAAGGGTTAGATTCGGTAGGCTGAAAACCTAGAGTGTCCGAAGGCCCAGCCAGCTCCACGTGGGACTCGGAGGCGGTCTGTGGTTATGTGGGAGCGGTCGTCAGGGGCTGCGTAAGTGCCTCGCTGAAAACCGGAGAACCGGCGACCGGCCTAGAAGAGGCCTCATCGTCAGTTTTGGGCCTCGGATGCCTGCCCTTGTCTTTGCGCTTTTTATGTATTCCGGTCGTCGGAAGTTCCGACGGCATGGTGTAATTGAATTTTCTGCTAATATAATGTCGGGCAAAATCAAACAGACTTTTAATAGTGCGCTTGTTAAACCTAGCACAAAACCGACAACCAGTGACGTCATGGTCTGGGCCTAGGCATGGATTACAACAGGAGTGGAAATCCTTATGAGGTATTTGCTTCCCACAAGAAATACAGTTATTAACTTTTACTGACATCGGTCTGAGGCAAGAAAAAGTTTCCCCAACGGGGTACTTAGCTTTGTAGAAGACTTCTGTTCTGGATTCGGAATGAAAATCTCAGGAGTCGGCCAACCGGCACTTGCGAACTGCTTCTGCTTCGGGCACCGCGCGGCAAGAAAGACTGAAGAAAATGGAATCGGCTGCATCTTATATACCCCTGTCGCACTGATGTCAGGGAGGAGGCGACAGCAACCGACGCCGGACCAAGACTTTGGAACTCAGGCCGACTGGGGAACCGCCTGACAGCAGGATAACCCAAGTTTAATGACTGCAGCAGTGTAACACGATGAACATCTAGAAATGTCGTGGCCAGGGCCTAGGCAAGGAATACAGTAAGAATGAAAATCCTTATGAGGTATTTGCTTTCCACAAGAGATACAATTGTTAACTTTTTCTGACATCGGACTGGAGCAAGAAAAAAGTTTCCCCAACGGGGTACTTAGCTTTATACAAGACTTCGGATCTGAAATTCAATTTCGAAAATCTCAGGAGTCGGCCAACCGGCACTTGTGAACTGCTTTTGCTTCGGGCACCGCGCAGCAAAAAAGACTGAAGAAAATGGTGTCGGCTGCATGTTTTATACACCTGGCGCACTGACGTCAAGGAAGAGGCGACAGCAACCGACACTGGACCAAGACTTTGGAATTCAGGCCGACTGCGGGTAGCCGGACAGCAGGATAACCCAAGTGTAAAGATTGCAACAGAGAAACACAATGAACATCTTCCATACACTGGATCCAACCCAGTTTGGTTTTGTCAAGGGGATGTCATACCTTCTCAAAAAGATGGACTTGTTTGAAAGCCACCAATGCAATGGATGAGGGCAAAACAGTTCACAATGCCTACCTTGATCTTGCCAAGGCATTTAACACAACATCAGGCATTGACAACAATCTCAAGAGGTTAGGTATAAACCCTTATGTAACCAGGCTGACTCACAGATAGGATTCAAGAAATTAGAATTGGGGAGTCCACCTCTACAAACAGGCTAGACACCAGCACAGCCCCTCAGGGACAAGTCTTTGGACCACTCCTTTTTTGGCATTTACTTCTCTGAAGTCAATGTCAATGGCCTCTGACTTACCAAACTTGCACAATGTTGTAAATTAGGAGCAGTCATAGGAACCCCACTGACTCTAATGTTCTCCAGGAAGGAGGTGAGACAGACAACTTGTGTCAAAGCCATAAACTAAAACTGACTGCCAAGAAGTGCATTATAGTATCCTTTGGACGTCATAAACCCATGGTAACTATCATACTGACAATACACTCCTAGGAGTCCACCCAGTAGTCAGGGATTTGGGGGGGGGGCACAGTAATCTAGCCTTTGATCATCACTTGTCTACGGGTCTATATTAGAACATTGAAGTTTCAAAACTTCGAATGTTCTAATATAGACCCCTATACAGCGAAAGCTGAAAATATCGAAGCAACAGAAAAACAAAATTTTTCCTAGGGATAGAATTTGGTTGTCCGTTTCTGTTGCTTCGGTATTTTCAGCACTGTGGTGGAAAGTTACGGGTCGAGTTCAGGTAAGTGTGCGATTGAGTGTGGGTTAGGTTAGTTAGGGTTAGGGTGCGGGTTAGGTATGTGTACGATTGTGTGGATGTGAGGGCTAGGGCGGGTTAGGTGGGTTAGGGCACGGGTCAGGTAAGTGTGCGATTGTGTGGACGTGAGGGTTAGGGTGGGGTAGGAGGGTTAGGGCGTGGGTGAGGTGAGTGTGCGACAGTGACGGACCTTAGGGTTAGGGTTTGGGTTAAGGTAAGTGGATAGTTAGTGGTGTGTGTATAGTTTAGTGTAGAGTTAGGTGCAAGATTTTAGGTGTATGTGTGTGGATTGCTGTTGTTTGGTGTGCTTGTGTTGTGTGTATGTGTTTTGGAACAGCTATTTTTTTCCCTAGGAAAAAATTTGCTGTTCTGTATGTTCGATGTTTTCAGCTTTCGCTGAATAGGGGTCGATATTAGAACATTCGAAGTTTTGAAACTTTGATGTTCTAATATAGACCCTTGTCTACAGTAGTGGGGAAATCATTGTATGCTGTGCAACCTATAAACAAATGTATGGTATCTAGGTCCAAAGAGGTCATTGTTCCACTGTATTCAGCATTCATCAGATCCATCATTGCATACAATGCTCCCTTTTGTATGCATCTAACCTGGCACATCCAATAATTGGAATACCCACATAGATGCCTCACTAAAAGAATACAAGGTGTAAGTAACATATCCTATGCAGACCACCTCAAAACCCTATCCTTGTAATCTGTCTCCTACAGACGGTTGAAGGGAGATCTATGAGTGGCATACAAGCCATTGTAAGACCCCAAATCTGATGAACTTCCAGCATATCTGCAAAACAAACAGCACCAGAATTCACCATTCTAAAGACTTAAACCTTGCCTGTGGCAAAGGATTACTACAATTGTAACAGCGAGCAGGTAGTCTACATTGCAACATGTTCATCCTGCAACAGTTACTATATAGGGAAGACTATGAGAAACTTGAAGTGAAGGATTTATGAACATGTTCTAGCTATTAGAAAAAAAGACAAAAATAATTCATTAGCTAGACATGCAATGATATGCAATGATTTTAAGAAATTTGAATTTTTTGTTTTAGATGAAGTAGAAAAAAACCTCTCTAAACGGTGATTCAAACAATTTGTTAGAGTGCAAAGAGGCATATTGGCAGTTACTTTTGGGTGCTGATAGTGTACCGGGTCTCAACGAGACCATTAATATAAAATGTTTTTTAAAATATCAATATTGATTTACATTTTAACATTGGAAGTATTTAAAATATGCACATCATATTCACAAAGTTCATTATTCATTCTTTATGATGTTTTTTAACAATTTATTATATTTTTATGTTCATGTGTACAATGGTTGTTATGTCATTTCCTGTCTAGTAATTATTGTTCAGTATAAAAGGAAGTCTTTTAGGGTAGAGATGTGTTTCTGAGGAAGTTCACGTATTAAAAAGTGAATGAAAGCGCTAAACTGATTGCCCGCTTGTAGTCATTTGGAATATTCAGAACTGTGCCTTTTCTGGTTTGGTTTCAGTATACAAAATACTTTTACTATTAGGGGTGCGTGGTACATCACATGTAGGCTGCTGTCAGACGTTGGCCATAAAAGTGATATATGCATGCACCTTCCTCAAAACTGAGTATCCCAGGAGGAATGCCTATGAAAGGGAGTATGTAGGTCAAGTACATCCAAGCAAGAACAAAGTAAGGGGGAAAGAGGGAGGGATGGAATAATGCAACAGTGAAGAGAAGGACATCTATCGTTATGGTAAGATCTTACACAACTAATCCATGTCCTTCTATTCCTCCGTTGCAGTATTTTTAACATGAGAAAGAATACCAAAACTCATGAAGAAAGGGAGGTGGTTAAAGCAGTGGAGCTCTCCATGAAGCCATGGAGAATAGCTCTTGCAGACCCTGCCCTATAGATTTGGAAATACTGTCCAATTTAAGTTTGGTGAAAGTTTGAACTGAAGACCAGGTGGCTGCTTCCAGAATGGAGTTTGTGTCCATTCCTTTGGAGAAGGTGCCAGAGGAAGCAACAGCCCTGGCAGAATGTGCCTTAACAGGAGAAGGTAAGTTCTTTCCGTGGTGCTTGTAGCAGAAGAAAATGGCTTTGGAGATCTAGCGTGTTTTTGAGACAGGGAGCCCTAAAGCTGTAGGGTGGAATGAGAGATAACTGGTCTGATTTCCTGATATTCTTTGTTTTGTCAAAGTAGAACCTAAGCTGTCTGTGCACATCCAAGGTGTGCAAAATCCTTTCTGCAGAGTTCTGTGGGGTAGGGAAGAAGGTAGGTAAATTGATGGACTGGTTTAAGGATAACTCATTTACCACTTTAGGCATAAAGGTAGTGTTGGTGCGCAGAAACACACTGTCTCTGTGGAACACCAAGAAAGAAGGGGAAGCCATTAAGGCCTGTAGCCCAGAAACACTTCTGGCTGAGGTTAGCGTAAGAAGCAAAATAGTTTTCCAGGAGCAAAATTTTAAGGAAGCAGTAGTTGCCGGCTCAAAAGGTATAAGGGTCAGCTTTTCTAATATAAAGTTAAGATCCCCGGGGGGGGGGGGGGGTGCCACAGGTTTCCGGGAGGGGTTTATGTGAAGGATACCTTTTAAGATTTGTTTAGCCTCAAATTTGGAAGCTAAATAATGAGATACGGGCAGATAGGCAGAGATAACTGGCAAGTGCACTTTGACTGAAGAGCAAGTTAAACCAGCATCTAGTAATTCACACAGGTATGACAGAATCAGAGGGACTTCCACTGTTAGTGGGTTCTGGTTTTGGGGAAGACACCAGATCTAAAATCCCTTCCACTTGGATAAGTAAGACTTTCCTGTATTGGGTTTCCTGGCCTCCTATAGAACCCTGAGCATGTCCTCTGAAAATGGTGTCTGAAAGGAATTAAGACCCTATCACCCACATTGCCAGCTGAAGGGTAGACAACTTGGGATGGATTAGAGTTCCTTTCTGCTGTGTGAGAAGGTCCACTCTGTAGGGTAACTTATGGTGCTTGCCCTTGGGTAAATATGCAGGAGTAGGGGGAAACCAATGCTGTTTTGGCCAAATGGGGGTCATTATCAAGATTCTTGGTTCGTCCTGCTGAATCTGTACAGCAGGACTTTTGGAATGAGATGAAGGGGGAGGAAATGCCTACAGAAACATCCCCTTCCATGAACAGCTGAGGGCATACACCTTCCAGGCCAGAGGATGAGGATCTCCAGCACAAAATTGTGGAAGCTGTCTGATCATAGTGGAGGTAAAAGGTCTGCTTGTGGAGTACCCCACCTGTAGACAATGTCCAGGAACACTTCCCTGTGAAGCATCCATTCATGGGATTGTGTTTCGGACCTGCTCAATGTGTCTGCTACTGCATTTTGACTGGAAGGCATATGCACAGCCTGGAAGGGAGTTTGAAGTTTGACAGCTAGCTTCCAGACTTGCAGAGCTAGTCTGCAGAGGAGGTAAGACTTTGTCCCTACCTGTTTGTTTACACACCAGAGAACAGTTGTCTGTGTAAACTTTTAGAGGGCCTGGAAAGTCTGAGGAGTCAGCAGGAGTGCCCTTCATTTCTTTTATACTGATGTTTTCCCTTCTTTAACAAGGGGACCAGGTCTTTTGTGCTTTTATGCAGCCAAAAGCTGCTCCCCATTGTGTGTCTGAGGCATCTGTGAACATCTCCTGAATCAGAGGTAAAGGATGGATTGGCAGCTAGCTGTTGTATCCACCAGGTAATTTCCCTCTTCAAGCAAGGGAGAAGTGGAACTGAGAACTCTAGGAGGTGTGCACATTGCTCCACACTGATTTCAGGAACCACTGTTGTTTCTGCAATTGGAGTTTTGCCAGGGGAAGCACGGGGATGGTGGATGCCATGAAGCCCAGGGTTATGAGAAAGGTCCTGGCCATGATGCAAGTCAAAGGGATGAGGTTTTGGAAGAAGGAAATGGGCTCCTGAGCCTTCTGAGTGGGAAGGGAGAAATTCATAAGGTCCATTTGTAGCCTGCATCCCAAAAATATCTGGTCCTGGGATGGGGAAAGAGTAGATTTCTGAAAGTTGATTTTTAACCTCAGAGCTCGTAGGATGGAGATGGTAGAGTTTAGATTGTGCTTCAGTGGTGCTGGACTGACTGCGTGAAAGAGAAGGTCGCCCACATATGGGAAGACCTGAATGTCTTGAAGTCTATAGCAAGTAATTACTGGAGCTAGACATTTCGTGACTACCCTTGCAGTGGTGGAGAAGCCAAAGGGGAAAGCAGGGAGTTGAAATTGCCAGGAAGCCACAGAGAATTTTAAGTACTTCCTGTAACTGGGATGAATGGGAATGTGTAAGTAATCATCCTTTATGCCTACGGGGAAGCCATGTAGACTTGTGGGATGATCACGGGAAAAAGAGTTTCAAGGTCAGCATTCTGAATGCATGCACTCTGAGGAAGGTGTTGAGGTAAGAGAGGTCGAGGATGGGTCTCCATGGGCCCTCTTTTCTTGGCACCAAAAACATTCTTGCATAGAACCCTTTTTTCCTTTGACTGGTTGGTACTGGTTGGATGGAGCCTTGATCCAGCAGGTCTTGTAGTACCTTTGGGATATGTAGCAGTTGGTCTCTGAGAGGTTGAGGGATGCCCATGAAGGGTGGTAGAGAATTCCATACCATGAAGAGATCATCCAGTCATCCTGTGTAATGGTTTCCCAAGCTGGAAAGGAAAGGGAAAGGTGTAGGGAAATGGGGGGGGGGGGGTTGGGGTCCAAATAACCAGATTGAATCTGGTCTGGGTGGAAAATAATGTTTTTGAGGTGGGGTTTGTAGTGGAGTCCTAAGGTGCAGAGGTCTCTTACCAGGCTTTTTTGACTTAGCTGGGGGAGGCTGTGACAGCCTTCTAACAAATACTGGCTTAGAAGGAAAGTTCCTCTGAAATTTAGGTACCAGGGAGACCAGGATGTGCTTTAGTTCCTGCATCTCTTTTCCCTTCTCCTGTAAAGTTTTGAACAGTTCTACAGCAGCAGGGCCAAACAGGGATGAAGTGTTTATGGGGGCATCCATGAGTTTGGATGTAATGTCCTCTGCCAGAGGTGTAGTCTTAGCCAGGCAAATCTCCTCAGGACTGAGCCAGAGGCAGCTGCCCTTGCTGAAGTCTTCACAGCATCGTAGCTATAATTTATGGAGTGTCGGGCCACTTAGAAGGAAGCTCCAATTACAGAGGATGCCAAATATTTATTCTCTGAGTCTGGCATATCAGAAATAATCTTAGAAAATTAGGACAGGATTTCCAAGATACATTTAGCCATGTGTGTCTGACAGCTTATAGCCCTAACAGTGAGGGTGGAAGAAGTGTATACACTTTTGCCCAACCTCTCCATATGTCTGCTATCTCTGTCAGAGGGAAGCAGGGTGGTGGAAGGAAGAAGCCTAGATGCCTTACCAGAAGACACAGTGATGATGGAAGGGTCAAGCAGAAGGGGTTTTGAACAAGAACATAGCCCTCAAGCACCTTGTAGAATCTGTCTGGTTTCTTAGGTGCAGGGGGTTGGGAGTCAGGGGCCTTACTGGAGGATGTAAACACATCTAAGAAGGCAGGACGGACTGTATGGACAGCTGAGTGAGTGGGAGTGTCTACCTGAAGTAGTTTGTACTACATTTTTTTGGACCTCAGACATCTGACAGTTGTCCCATTTAAAATGCTCCCTCATCTTACCTAAAGTCACACTAAAGGTAATTTCCTCCACTGGAGAGTCAGTGATGGTGTCCTCCTCTGGGGAAGTGTAATCCAGTGGGAAGGGGATTTGGGAATAGTATACTAAAGACTCATCCCCTGAGGACTCTTCCTCCTTGGAAGAAGCCTCTTCCCTGACCCTTTTCTGTGGAGAGGCAACCCAGGGTCTGGCCAGGATGGAAACCCCAGGAGGAGGTCTAACAGACATAAGGGCATTAAAAATACCCTGTACAAAATGTTTCCAATCTTGAATCAGATCAGAGAGTGGGGATAAATGCTTTAATTTTTGTTTCTTTTTAGCATATAGTTCCACCCTACATAGGGTCAGTGGACCAGATGTAAGTCTGGTTTCAACAATGTCAGAATCCACATCCTCCCTAACTACAATTTGGGAGATTCTCCTAGGGCTTTTGGATATTACTAATCTAGGCTTCCCCTAGACATCCGTACTGGATGTCTGTGTTACCTCCAAGGATGTGCGATCATTCTGCTCCAAGGTGGCCTCCATTACAGGCTTGGCCTGTGGTTTGCACGTAGGGAGTGAGCATTTCTCTGGGGTAGTAACTGCCTCAGGAGAGAAGTCCGCCACTGGAGGTGCAACAGAAGCTTCAGGCCTAGGCTTCTTGGCTTTCCTCTTAATGAGCGACTCGGCCTCAGGCATTGCGAAACCCTCCATAGCTCTCACTGTGAGGAGTTTCAGGCATTGATTTTCTAAATAAATGGAAAGGGAAGCTAACCTACTTCTCAAGGTTTTGGGCACAGAGGCCTTGATCGAACAAGATCTGTGGTCATGGGTAGGCCAGAGACAGAAAAGGCACTGCTGCTGGTTGTCTTTATGTGGAATCTGACGTCCACAAGAACATTTGCCTTTCTTGGATGACAGTAAAAGTACAGTTTTGTACCTACCATAAATGTAGATGTTTGAGTGCTTATACAGCTGCAGTAATCACATATGGGTTCTCTGCCGTCAGGCGGGTCCTCGGTCGGCCGAATTCCAAAGTCTTGGTCCGGCGTCGGTTGTCGTCGCTTTCTTTCCTGACGTCAGTGCGACAGGGGTATATAAGACACAGCCGACGCCATATTCTTCAGTCTTTCTTGCCCCAGATGTCAGGTGCCCCCAGAAGGAAGGCAATACATAAATTATATATATAAATATATACAAGAAATGCAATGTAATCAAAAAACAGTAGTTGCAAGCAAATACACCATAGGAGGATAACCCAAATTAGGTTGTAAGAGGAGGTGTTAGCCACTAGTCCTTTACCAAGAGGGGAAGGAGGGAGGGAAACCTGTACTGCAGCTGTATAAGCACTCGGACATCTACATTTATGGTAGGTACAAAACTGTACTATGTTCATCGTGCATACAGCTGCAGTAATCACATATGGGTAGAATCCCAAAGCTACGCACAGGGTGGTAGGCCCTAGGTGGAACTGGGATGAGCCAGAATGCCCTGCAACACAGCAGTGGCAAAGCCTGCTCTAGTTTTGGAATATAAAGGCAGGTGGTAGTGTTTTGTGAAGGTATGTACAGAACTCCAAGTGGCAGCCTCTAAAATATCTTTGGTAGGAACTCCACTAAGGAAGGCTGTAGAGGTAGCTGTGGCCCTGGTAGAGTGGGATCTGATGCCTGTAGGGACAGATTTCCCATGATAGGAGTAACAAAACCGTATGCAGTGGCCTATCCATTTTGAAATTGTCTGTTTGGTAATAGGTTTCCCTTGAGCTCCTACAGCATAGGACACAAAAAGTTGTTCTGATTTCCTGAAAGGCTTTGTTCTGTCCAAATAGTAACATAGCTGCCTATGGATGTCTAAGGAGTGTAGCAGCCTTTCCCCTTTGTTTTGAGGGTTGGGGTAAAAGGTAGGTAAGTGTATGGCTTGATTTAAAGCCACCCTGGATACCACTTTAGGCATAAATGACGGGTTGGTTCGAAGGGTAACCCTGTCCTGATGGAAGAGGAGAAAGGGCTGCACAGCCATAAGGGCTTGTAGTTCTGAAACCCTACGAGCTGAGGTTATGGCCAGAAGGAAAGCTGTTTTCCAGGACAAATATTGCAAATCTGTTGAGGCAGCTGGTTCAAAGGGAGGCAATGTTAATTTTTCTAGAATGTAATTAAGATCCCAGGCTGGCACTGGTTGTTTCCTTGGTGGTCTTATATTCTTAGCCCCTCTGAGAAACTGTCTTAAAAGTGGGTGGGAGAATAATGGTGGATCCGTGTTGAACTCTGCAGAAATGGCTGAGGCATAGATTTTTATGGAGGAGAATGAAAGTCCACTGTTCAGCAACTCAGCTAGATACTGTAACACCGGAGGCAAATTCAGTTTTCTAGGGTCCTGGCCTTTTTTCTCATTCCAAGAGCAAAACCGTTTCCATTTTGCGGAGTAAGCCTTTCTAGTAGATGGCCTTCTGGCCTCCAAAATGACATCCTGCACCTCTTTGGGGAGTAGGGTCTGTTGTGGTGTTAAGGAATTTTCCATGCAGCGAGATTGAGGGTTTTCAGCTGACTGTGAAGAGTTTTGTAGCTGTGCTGAGTCAGCAGAAGAGGCATTAGAGGTAGGTGCCAGGGAGGAGTATGTGTTAGGCTCCTCAGGAGTGGGTACCAGTGCTGTCTTGGCCAGTCTGGAGCAATCGGTATCATCTTCGGTCTGTCTGCTCTTGCTTTCAAGAGCACCTTGGGCAGAAGAGGCAGAGGTGGGAAAGCGTAAACTGTCCATGCTGTCCAAATGAATGAAAGGGCGTCCACTCTCCAGGCCTTTGGATGAAAGGTCCTTGAACAAAACTTTTCCAATTGATGATTCCTGTGGGGGGCAAAGAGATCTATGTCTGGCCTCCCCCACGCTTGGATTATCTTTGTAAACACTTGAGGATGCAGCTTCCATTCGTGTGTATCTGCCATATTTTCTGCTTAGATTGTCTGCCAGTGTGTTTTCCAAACCTGGCAAGTACTGTGCTTGAAGCTCGATTTGCCATTCCAGAGCCAAGTTCCAAAGTGTCATAGCTAGTCTGCACAGGGGGTATGAATGTGTTCCTCCTTGTTTGTTTATGTACCACATTACTGTGGTGTTGTCTGTTCTTATCAATAATTGTCCTGGATGGAGGAGGTCCTTGAATGCTGTAATCGCATTTATCACTGCCAGCATTTCTTTTTGATTAATGTGAAGGTGCTTTTCCTTTTGAGACCATTTGCCCTGAATGCACCTGCCAGTCATGTGCGCCCCCCAGGCGTAATCTGAAGCGTCTGTTGTGATGACTTGATTTGCTTGAGGCTTGCAGAATGGGAGACCTGTGTTTGTTTGACATGCTTGGGCCCACCATAAAATTCCTTTTGCAAACATGGAATTATTGGTATTATTGTTTCCAAACTGTGGCTGTGTTGAGACCATAGGTTTTTTAGGTACCATTGAAGATTCCTCATATGCAACTTGGAACATGGGATTAAAAGAATGCAAGATGCCATGAAGCCCAGAGCCTGCAGGATTTTCCTTGCAGTAAGCCTGGTACAATTTGTTAGTATTTTGAAGTACTGAGTTAGTTGCCCCTGTTTTTCTGGCGTAAGATAGGCCATCTGGGTGTTTGTGTCCAAGTTGGCACCCAGGAAAGTTACTTTCTGAGATGGTGTTAGCCTGGATTTCTCTTTGTTGATTGTGTATCCCACAGAATTCAGTAACCGTGTTGCATAAGCCAGATGTTCCAGAAGTATGTGCTTGCTGTCCGCTTGGATCAGGCAGTCGTCCAAATAAGGGTAAATTTGTATCCCTTGAAGTCTGCAGTAAGCAATTACTGATGCCAGGCATTTTGTGAATACTCTGGGCACAGTAGATAAGCCAAAGGGCAATGCAGAGAATTGATAGTGGATTGAACCTGCAAGAAATCTGAGGTATCTTCTGCAGCTTTGTCTGATTGGGACATGCAGGTATGCCTCCTTGAGGTCCAATGTTACCAGCCAAAACTCCTTGCCCAGCATGGGAAGAAGCTGCTGTAATGTGAGCATCTTGAATTTTGGTACGAGTAAGAATGTGTTTAGGATGGATAAGTCCAAAATGGGTCTCCAGTCGGTTCCTTTCCTTGGTACCAGAAATAGCCTGGAATAAAAGCCTTGACCTTGTTCGTGAGTAGGTACCTCTTGAATAGCTTTCATGTCTATGAGCTTTGAAATTTGTAGTTGTGCCTCTGCCCTTTGATTGTGTGGCAGATTTGGCATGCCTCTCATTTTTGGAAGAGTGTGAAAATGAAATCTGTAGCCTCTGCTTATAACGTCCAGGATCCATTTGTCTGTTGTGACAATATGCCAATTTCTTGTAAATAATGCCAGCTTTCCTCCCAAGGGTGCTGTCAGCTGAGACTTGCTTGGCATGAAAAGGGGGAAGTCATTGGGTTTGTTTTCTGTATTGTTGTGTACTGTCTTCGCCACCTCTTGGTGCTGGAGTTTGCCATTGTCTGCCTCTATATGATCCTTGAGATTGTCCTCTGCCCCTTGTTCGCCTGTATCTACCTCTTTGGGGCTTGTCCGTGGCTGGAAAGGACCAGTTTTTAGAAGGCCAATTTCTGCTAAAACGGGGTGGTTGCACCTGTAGAAAAGCCTTGACAGTTTGCATAGATTTAGCTTTTTCTTCCATTTTCCATAGTATCTCCTCAGCATTAGCACCAAATAGTACATCCTTTTGTAAAGGAGCATCTAGTAGTTTAGCTTTAACATGATCAGGCAAGCTTTGCTCCCTAAGCCAGGCATGTCTACGAATGACTGATCCTGTAACAGCAGCTCTACTTGAGGCCTCTAAGGCATCATAGCCACATTGTAAGGTGTGTTTACCTACTTGTTCTGCACTATACATCACATCCTGCAATTCCTTCAAATCTGGTTGTTCAGGTTGAGACATTTTATTTCTTAATTGTGTTAACAGAAACTGCTGATATTTAAGCATATGGAACTGACAATTTAAGGCCCTCATGGCTAGGGTGGCCGAGGTGTATACCTTTTTTCCCCACCTTTCTAAGGATCTAGATTCTCTTTCGGAAGGAAGTGTATTCTTGGCAGTAGAGGCCTTCATCCCCTTGGGGCCTTGAGAAATGGTTTCAGGGTCAGCATTATGGCTTTTGAAAAGAAATTGGTGAGAGTTAGGGACACTGTAGTACCTATCAGGTTTAACAGGAGCAGGAGGCAGGGAATCCGGATTAAGACAAGCCTCAGAGTAAACATCATCAAGTATGTCCAAGACAGGAGGAATAGCCAGAGGTCTGTGTTGAGGTAACAAAAGAAATTCCCTAAGCCTTTTCTTGGAATCAGAAACGTCTTGGCCTTCCCAATGGAAGTGTTCCCTCAAAGTGTGCAAGGTTTCCCCAAAAGAAAAATCCTCTGGGGGAGATGCAGAAAGAATGGACTGTTCTGCATCAGAATCTTCATAAGGGAGAGTACGAGTGCTCCTCTACATCAGAATGTTCTGAGAAAATGGAACCCTGTTCAGAAGAGGGAGAATCTTCCTCCACTCTGGGTCTCTTGTCTGGAGGGGGTTGGGAACCCCTGATAAGAGTAATTAAATCCTCAGCCATTTTAAGCATCTGCTTTTTAGGCATGGGGCCTGGAGATGGGCTCTGTGCAACAGGCCTCTTGGGATGCATGGTTGATTTGGACTTAGTAAAGGCCATAATGGAAAAGGAAGATGAGGGTCTAAAGACACCCTGGGTGGAAGTGGACCTGTCCACATTAGGAGGCTCAACACTCACAGTGGCTTCGGTGGTTGTAGTTTGAGTAAGGGCCGAGGTACCTGCGGTCTCGGTTACAGAAGACACCGCCAAAGAAGTGTCGTCGGTAGTCAGGGACTGCATAGGCGTCTTGCTGAGAACCGGACCACGTGCAGCCGGTTTTGGCGTGGTGTCGGTGGAGGCCACGGACCTCACGTGATGGTCCTTGTCCTTGCGTTTTTGGACAAAACGGTAGTCGGAGTCTCCGACGACATTTTATAATCAAAGGGTTTACCAAAATAATGTTGGGCGAACTCCGCCCGGTGCTTAATAGTGCGTTTATTGAAAGTAGCGCAAAAGCGACAGCCCGAGATGTCGTGGTCTGGGCCTAAACAAGGTATGCAGAGGGAATGGAAATCCTTATGCGGTATTTGCTTCCCACAAGAAATACAATTGTTAACTTTGTCTGACATCGGTCTGAGGCAAGAAAAGTTTCTAACGGGTACTTAGCTTTAATGAAGACTTCGGTTTCCAATTTTTCAGAATTCAGGAGCTGGCCGACCGGCACTTGCGAACTGCTTCTGCTTCGGGCACCGCTGCAAAAAGACTGAAGAATATGGCGTCGGCTGTGTCTTATATACCCCTGTCACACTGATGTCAGGAAAGAAAGCGACGACAACCGACGCCGGACCAAGACTTTGGAATTTGGCCGACCGAGGACCCGCCTGACGGCAGAGAACCCATATGTGATTACTGCAGTTGTATGCATGATGAACATCCTAGCCACACTGAAAAAGATATAAAAAGGATTCCCTAAAGAAGCACTTATATGAAATGTTGAGATAAACACTTCGGCAAGCAGACTGTATGTATGGCTGAAGCATCCGGACTAGCAGCAAAGAAGTTCTGAGGAGGGTGCACATGTAAGTCACTTTTATGGCCAACGTCTGACAGCAGACTACGTGCAACATACATCGCCCCCTAGTAATAATAGTCTTTTGTATACTGGCCAACGTCAGGCCATCGCAGCAAGCAACTCCCTCATGTTAAGAATACTGCAACAGAGGATAAGGAGGACATCACTGGATCAAAGGGAAAATAATACAGATTGAAGGCAAGAAGATTTACAGTGACAATGACTTCTTCCCAACACCATAGCCAGAAGTTGAGATTTATGTTACTGTTCAGGAAATGCAGGGCAATGGGTCACAGCTTAATGCTTATATACCTGGCAAAGCTGAAAGTTTTTTCCAGCAGGGGCAAAAACTAAATGGACTTAGACCAAGCACTGGAAGTCAACTACAAGGAAAAAGGTATAGTTGCATCCTGGGGGATAGGTAAAGTACAGTTTTGTACCTACCATAAATGTAGATGACCGATAGATATGCAACTGCAGTCATAACATATGGGTTGTCCTGCCTCAGGCAGTCCTCGGTCGGCCGAATTCCAAAGTCTGGGTCCGGCGTCGGTTGGTGTCGCCTCCTCTCCGACGTCACAATGGCTGGAGTATAAAGGCATCGGCCGACGCCATCTTCTTCAGTGTTTCTTGCCCCAGATGTCAGGTGCCCACTCAGGAAGCTAAATTTTGTAAATGGATAAAAAATAATACCAAGCATGCACAACAGTAATAAACAGATACACCATAGGAGATACCCCCAGCTGAAGGGAAGAGTGGTAGTGACCCAAAAAGAAGGATACAGAGGGGTAGGAGGGTGGGAGAATCCGACTGCAGTTGCATATCTATCGGACATCTACATTTATGGTAGGTACAAAACTGTACTATGTCCTTCAAGAATGCAACTGCAGTCATAACATATGGGTTGAATACCATAGCCAAGCTGGGGGTGGAAGGAACTATGATAAGGATGGTGTAGCTATAATCCTCTGCAGGACTGCCGAAGCAAAGCCTGCTCGGGATCTGGAGTATAATGGCAAGTGGTAGTGCTTGGTAAATGTATGCACGGAGCTCCATGTAGCAGCTTCTAAAATGTCCTTAGTTGCCACTCCTCTTAGGAAAGCTATGGAAGTGGCTATAGCTCTGGTGTAGTGTGGCCTAATATTGGCTGGCACACCTTTTCCATGAAAAGAATAGCAAAATCTGATGCAATGCCCAATCCATTTTGAAATGGTTTGTTTGGAGATTGCCTTTCCCTGTACTCCAGCAGCATAAGCTACAAACAGCTGGTCAGACTTTCTGGTGGTCTTAGTTCTGTCCAAATAGTAGCGTAGTTGTCTGTGTATGTCCAAAGTATGCAATAGTTTTTCCCCCCTATTTTGAGGATTGGGGAAGAATGTAGGCAGATGAATTGCTTGATTTAGAGACACCCTGGAAATAACTTTTGGCATGAATGTAGGATTTGTTCTTAGGGAGACTCTGTCTTGATGAAAAATGAGGAAGGGGGGCACTGCCATGAGTGCCTGTATCTCCGAAACTCTTCTTGCAGAAGTGACTGCCAATAAGAAAGCCGTCTTCCATGAAAGGAATTGCATTTCTGAGGATGCTGCTGGCTCAAAGGGAGGAAGAGTTAGTTTTTCCAACACATAGTTGAGGTCCCATGCAGGTACTGGTTGTTTTCTGGGAGGTTTGATATTCTTTATCCCTCTTAAAAACTGTCTTAGCAGAGGATGCGAAAACACTGGAGGGTCACAGTTGTATTTTGCTGAGATTGCTGAGGCATGTATCTTTATTGAGGAGTATGAGAGCCCAGTATGAAACAGCTCTGCCAAGTATTCCAATATCTGAGGAATACTCAGTAGTTCTGTGTCCTGACCCTTTTTGGCATTCCAGATGCTGAATCTTTTCCACTTGGCTGAATAGGTTTTTCTGGTGGAAGGTCTGCGTGCTTCCAGCAAGATCTCTTGAACAGATTTGGAAAGAGAGCTAGGTGTAGAAGTCATGGAATTCTCCAGGCTGTCAGATGCAATGTTTTCAGGTCTTGATGTACAGTCCTGTAATTGTGTTGCGTTAGGAGCAGGGGCCATAAGGTCAGAGGCCATGGTTTGGTCCGAGTTATGGTCAATAGCAGTGGGTACCAATGTTGCCTTGGCCAGTCTGGTGCTATCAAGATGCCTGTTGGTTGTTCTGCCTTTATTTTCAGTATCACCTTGGTCAGCAAAGGCAGAGGAGGGAATGCATACATTTTCAGAGAATTCCAGCTGAAGGAGAGGGCATCCGTTTTCCAAGCTAGAGGGTGATGAGTCCTTGTGCAGAACTTTTCCAGGTGATGATTTAGGTGAGAAGCAAAGAGATCTACGTCCGGTATTCCCCATGTCCTTGTCAGTTGAGAGAAAATGTGAGGGTGCAACATCCATTCGTGTGGATCCACGAAGTTCCTGCTCAGATTGTCCGCCAGTATATTGTCCTTGCCTGGTACAAACTGGGATTGTAAGTGTATCTTCAGGCTCAGGGATTTTTCCCAGAGAAGCATTGTTAGTCTGCAGAGGGGATAAGAATGAGTGCCTCCCTGCTTGTTTATGTACCACATGACAGTGGTGTTGTCTGTCCTTATTAGCAAATGTCCTTCCTGTAGTGATTTTTCGAAAGTCTCGATGGCATGTATCACTGCCAACATCTCCTTTTGGTTTATGTGCAGATGTCTTTCCTTTGGCGTCCATAGGCTTTGAATGCATCTGCCCTCCATGTGCGCCCCCCATCCATGGTCTGAGGCGTCTGTTGTGATCATTTGGCCAGCTTGAGGTTTGTTGAAAGACATGTCTTTGTTTAGTTGACTGGCTTGAGCCCACCATAGAAATTCCTTCTGTAGGCATGGAATAAGTGGGATTATGTCCTCTAGGCTGTTGCTGTGTTGAGACCATAAGTTTTTTAAATACCATTGCAGCTTTCTCATATGAAGTCTTGCCAAAGGTATCAGAAGAATACAAGATGCCATGAAACCCAGGGCCTGCAGGATTTTCCTTGCAGTCAGCTGGGAAAGGCTTGCTAGGCCTTTGAAGTACTCTGGTAAACGCTGCTGTTTTTCCTCTGTGAGGTAGGCCATTTGTGTTTCCGAGTCCAGTTTGGCTCCTAGGAATGTAATCTGTTGGGATGGTAGTAATTTTGACTTTTGAATGTTGACTGTGTATCCCAAGGCCTGCATGACATAGTCCAAATGCCCTTTTAAGGTTTGTTTGTTGTCTGCTTGTATGAGGCAGTCATCCAAGTAGGGGTATATTTATTTTATATATTTGAATCCCCTGCTTTCTGCAGTGTGCCACTACTGATGCCAGGCATTTCGTGAACACTCTGGGCGCAGTAGACAAGCCAAACGGCAATGCTGAGAATTGATAATGCTCTGTTCCTGCAAGAAATCTGAGGTATCTTCTGCAGCTTTGTCTGATTGGGACTTGCAGGTATGCCTCCTTGAGGTCCAGAGTGACCAGCCAAGACCCCTTGCCCAGCATGGGAAGAAGCTGCTGCAACGTCAGCATTTTGAACTTTGGCACAATAAGAAAAGTGTTTAGATTTGACAAGTCCAGTATGGGTCTCCATTTGTTTTCTTTTCTTGGAACAAGGAACAGTCTTGAATAAAATCCCTGGCCTTGCTCCTGAGGAGGAACCCTTTCTATTGCTTTTATACTTAATAGCTTGGAAACTTGAGAGAGTGCCTCTGCCCTTTGATGATGTGGCAGGTTTGGCATGCCTTGTCTTATTGGTAATGTGTGGAAGTGGAATCTGTAGCCTTTGTTTATCAAATCCAGAATCCAATTGTCTTTGTTTAAAATATGCCAGTTTTGTGAGAATAAGCCTAATTTTCCACCCAAAGGTGCTTCTCTTTGAACCTTTGTAGGTGGTACGAAAGTGAAGTCATTGTGATTGTCCCTGTGGTGCAGCTGAACTGTCTGCGCCACTTCTTTGGTTTGGAGGTTGCCATTGGCGGCCCCTGTAAGATCCTCAGTGTTGTCCTCTACCCCTGGCACGTCGGCTTTTTCCCCTTTGAAACTTGTCAGAGCCGGGGAAGGACCAATTCTTTGATGGCCAGTTTCTGCTGAATCTGGGTGGCTGAACCTGAAGGAAATCCTTTACTGTCTGTACTGACTTTGCTTTTTCCTCTATGGATTTCAAAACATCTTGTGCAGTAGCACCAAAAAGCTTTTGTTTCTCCAAAGGTGCATCCAGTAACTTTACTTTAACATGGTCAGGCAAAGATTGATCCTTCAACCAAGCATGTCTACGTATTACAGCCCCAGTCATAGCTGCCCTACATGAAGCTTCCAGTGCATCATAACCACACAGAAGAAAATGGTTATTAACCTGCTGAGTGCTATGTACATGATCCTGCAGTGCCTTTTTATCAATAGGCTCAGAAGAGGCTACCTTTTTCTGTAAATCATCCAGGAGAAAATCTTGGTACTGAAACATGTGAAAAAGGCAGTTAAGAGACCTCATGGCTAGGGTAGTGGAGGTGTATACTTTTTTACCCCATCTCTCCAGGGACCTAGCTTCTCTGTCAGCTGGCAGTGGGTTTTTGGCAGAGGAGGAAGCCACTCCCTTGGGGCCCTGTGAAATAGTCTCTAGATCCACAGAGTGGGCCTTAAAAAGGTGCTTGTGAGTGTCAGGGACCCTATAATATCTGTCCGGCTTGATAGGAGCAGGAGGAAGAGAGTCAGGGTTGGCACTGGAGTCAGAGAAAACATCATCCAAAACATCCATAACTGGAGGGATAGCCAGAGGTCTATGCTGGGGGAGCTTGAGGAAAGTATGAAGCCTTTTCCTGGAGTCAGAGAATTCCTGACCCTGCCATTGAAAATGTTCTCTCATTGAATGCAGAACTTCCCCAAATGAGAAATCCTCTGGAGGGGAGGCTGAGGGAATAGATTCCTCAGCATCAGAGTCCTCGTAGGCCTGGAAGGGTTCATCTTGAGTGTCAGGTGCTCAGAATCCCCAGAGGCTTCATCCGAGGAGAGGTCTTCCGCCTGCTCAGATCTAGGCCTTTTCTCTGCAGGTGGCTGAGAACCCCTGTCCGGAAGAGGCTGAGACCCCCTGATAAGGGAAATAAGATCTGCAGCCAGAGACATGATCTGCTTATCAGAGGAAGGGGCCTGGGCAGGCTTAGGATGGGCCTTGGCCTGACTGGCGGCCTTAGCACGTGCAAAGGCCTTGATGGACATGGAAACAGGAGGCCTAGCAGCCCCACGTGCAGGCGTTACCTTGTCCACCGGAATGGTGTCGGGTAGATCCAGAACTTCGGTTTCCGGAGGAAAATCAACAACTGGCACCGGAGAGGCCTCCGAGACCGAAGGTCGTGTTAGCGCTGTGTCGTCGGCCTGGAGCGGTAGATTTACCACTTCTGAAGGAGCCGGAGCGCTAGTAGAGGGTTTAGAAACATCGGTAGTGGACGCGGGTCGAGGATGTCGGTCCCGGTCTTTGCGTTTTTTAGCATATTGGGTTGTTGGTTGTTCCGACGGCATGATATACGCAAAGGATTCACCGAAGAAGTCCTCGGCGAATTCTGCCCGGCGCCTGAGAGTGCGCTTATTAAAGCAGGCACAGGCAGCACAGGCCGAGACGTCGTGGTCTGGGCCCAGGCAGGGAAGGCAGAGAGAATGGAAGTCCTTATGAGGTATTTGTTTACCACAAGACAAACAATTATTAACTTTCTCAATTTGTTCTGACATCGGCTGAGGTAAGAATAAATGTTCCCCAACGGGGTACTTAGCTTTTAGATGACTTCGGTACTGAAAACACAGGAGCTGACCGACCGGCACTTGCGAACTGCTTCTGCTTCGGGCACCGCGCAGCAAGAAAGACTGAAGAAGATGGCGTCGGCCGATGCCTTTATACTCCAGCCGTTGTGACGTTGGAGAGAAGGCGACACCAGCCGACACCAGACCCAGACTTTGGAATTCGGCCGACCGAGGGCTGCCTGAGGCAGGACAACCCATATGTTATGACTGCAGTTGCATTCTTGAAGGACATCAGACAAGGGTAAAAGAGGGAGAGTTTTACAGTCAAGATTTTCTCTATGTTCAGCAGAAGAGCAGGGAGATGAAAAAAAAAAAACACAGCTGGACTCTGACAGAAAGCACCTAAGAATAATAACCAGAGTCTTAGGCAGCTGGAAAAAATACAAGAAGACCTAAGACTGTAACTGGGAACTAATATGAGCTACTTTAAGGACATATGTGGAAGTACTTCCTGGATTCTGCTATAATGGTTAACTCACTATTTTTGAGTTATTTATCCTTTACTTATTGGACTGGAAACCAGTGTCACTGTGTGTGTCTACTAGTAAAGATTCTTGGAATTTCACCTTGGGGTTATTTACAGGCCTATTTGTACAGTTATAAAGGGGAGATATTCCTGAACAGGAAAATATGCCTTCCCATATGGCTGACATGTTTGCTAATGATGCTAGACCCTTTCATTAAGGGGATGGTCATTAGTAAGAGGAGACACAGAGGGTTCTAACTTGCACATTGACTGCTGGTTTAGGGAAACCCTGTATAAAGTCTGATAAGGCCAGAGACTTGGTTCTCGGGAAAAATCCAATTCACGGACATTTTACATTATTTAAATTAGCCAAGACCAACTAAGACTGCACAATTCTTATTGGGGAGGGTTTTAAGTTAGGGAATCATCCTAACTGAATGTTTATCAGCTCAAAAAGGCATAAGCAGATTGTTAAAAAGGAGGGGCTTGACAAGAGAAGCATCCAAGTATAGAATGGTACGAAGTTAGACTGGAAAATATTTCATGTTGAGTGCAGGGTAACTGAATAAAAGGGATGACTGCAAGAGAGGGTCCGGGAAACCTAAGAGCTTAAAAAATCTGATACTTTATTCCTATCTAGAGGATGCTGCAAATTGAGAATGGCTCAGTGTAGAGAAAAAGATGATGATGTTTGTCTTGATTTTGTTCAGTACATAGTTCTAAGCTACAGTTTGATAGTTTTAAACTTTGTTAAGGTTAGTTCTGTTACAAGAGCAGGAAATGGCATGGTAGAGTCTATGCGTTGCACTTATGCAGTGTCAAAAAGAAGTGAGGAGGATTTTCAATTTAATAAACAGTAAGCTATGGTAAAATGAGTCTGAAGATTCTCTCAAGGAATATAAATGGCCTTACTAATACGTCCAAACTGGAGAAAATTTTGGGTCAGGTGAGATTATCAAAACCACAGATAACAATGTTGTATGAAACTCATCTACTCAACAAGAAACACTTGTTTATTCTAAAAAAAAGAATTTAGAGAGGGATATGCACCTGGTGTACAACAGGATTGACATAATAAAACAAAATGTAAAGTAAACTGGCACCATGAAACTTGATACTTAAACAGCAGGAAATTTATTAAAGCTTGCAAGCTTTAATAAATTTCCTGCTGTTTAAGTATCAAGTGTCTTGGTGCCAGTTTACTATACATATTGGTTTATTTTATCTGATCTCTTAGTACACCGGCTTTATATACGTGTCGGAATTATTTTATATTTGTATGATGGGGATGACGGCAGGAATTTTCATAGAGTTTACTCACCCACTCAACACAGAGGAAGACATGACAGACTTCCGGGTCAGATTTATTGCTGTTAGGGACTTCTGAATGGGGAAAGAATAACATTGCTAAGTTTGTCAACTCCTCCAAGGACAAAGAAAAAAAAAAAGAACTGAAAGAGGTATTAAATTAAATTATGTGTTTCCAACAGGGCATTCTGTGAACTTTAGGAACTTGTTACAAGAAGGGAGGATGTGAATAGGGGATCCAGTAGACTCATAGGTATTTACTAGGCTAATGACCATATGAGCCTTTATTAAGCCTAGCCATACATCCCAAATCTCTGACAAGTTTTGGTACCTTTGGTAAGTGTAAGCAGAGGCTTGGGAGATGAAACATTTACAAGCTGCTTGTGTCCATTAGAGACAGGCTGTTTGTGTCCATTAGAGACACAGGTGCCAGACCAGGGATAAATTTCTTGTTCCCCAGCCAACTGTCCAAATTACACATGAATTGGGTTAGGGAGGAACTCTGCTTCATATGGACAGGGAGCTTGTTCCAGAGAAGGGGTAGTCTCTGCAATACATACCTGTCTCTCAAGCAGGTCCTATTTATATTACAGGGAAGGTTTAAGTATTTAGAAAATGTAATTCTGGTGTGTCTGTTTTGTGGATATGCAGGACGTCCATCAGAGTGGGGTCTGACAATGCCTTGTAAGCTAGGCATAAATCTTCCTCTTCTCTCAACAGTCTGTAGGACACAGAATACAGGGATAGGGCTCTGAAGCGGTCTGTACAGGACATGTTACTTAAGACCTGTACTCTATTAGTTTGTAATCTCTGTGAACGTTCCAGTTGTTGGATATGCCTGGTTAGATACACACCAAAGGGGGTACTGTACTCAATGGTAGGTTGATGAAGGCTGAAAACAGTGGAACAATGGACTCCTTGGACCTAGATGCCATATCTGTGTTTATAAGTTTCACAATATAAAATGATTTCCTCACTACTGTAGAGACATGATGGTCATTAGATTTCGGTCTCTGTGTGTCACCATATTCCTGACTATTGGGTCAACTTTTAGGGGTGTTTTCAATATGACAGCAGGGGTGAATGACTTCCCAAATGATATTATTATGCATTTCTTGGCATTTTGTTTTAATCCATGGCTCTGACACCAGTTGTTTGTCTGCATCAGCCTTTCTTGGAAAGCATTTGTCTTGAAGGGGATTCAAAGACAGCTTCTAATTTGCAATCATCTGCAAATTTAGTCAGTCAGAGGCCACTGACACTGGCCTTGACTTCAGAGAAGTAAATGCCAAAAAAGAAAGTACAGTTGTGTACACTTACCATAAATGTAGATGTTAGAGTGTGTTCACTGTTGCAGTCATAACATTTGGGTTATCTGCTTGCAGGTAGCCCTCAGTCGGCCTGATTAAAAAAGTCTTGGGTCCTGCGTCAGTTGCTGTCCCTTCTTCCATGACGTCAGATCGTCAGGGGTATAAAACATGTGGCTGATGCCATTACCTCAGTTTTTCTTGCCCCAGATGTCAGGTGCCCCCCTAATGGGAAGCAATTAAATACAAAAGTACAAAGATATACCTCCAACAAAAAAGCAAATACACCAAAAAGGCTTTTAAGCATAGTAAAGGAAAGTAGAGGTATAGTCAAAAGAAGTTAGGGGGCTGGAGGGAGGGTAACCAGGGCTACAACAGTGAATACACTTGAACATCTGCATTTATGGTAAGTGTATACAACTGTACTATGTTCTTCGTGTTTCACTGTTGCAGTCATTACATTTGGGTAGATTCCCAAAGCTATGGTTGGGAGAAGGAATTTAGATAGCATTAGGGCCAGCTATCAGGCCCTGCAAGACTGCAGTGGCAAAGCCAGCTCTGGATTTAGAAAAAATTGGTGCTTATAGCAGAAATGAATGCAATGGCTTATCCATTTAGAAATGGTTTGCTTTGAAATAGCCTTCCCCTCTGCCCCTGCAGCAAATGCCACCAGCAGTTGTTAAGATTTCTTTTGAGGTTTAGTCCTGTCCAAGTAGAATCTAAGTTGTTTGTGCACATCTAAGGAATGCAGTATCCATTCCCCTTTGTTCTGTGGATTGGGAAAGAAGGTTGGCAAACGAATGGACTGATTAAGGGCCACACTGGATACTACCTTGGGCATGAAAGACGGACTGGTTCTGAAGGACACCCTGTCCGCATGAAAGATGATGAAAGGCTCCACTGCCATACAGGCCTGTAATTCAGATACCCTTCTAGCTGAAGTGATTGCTAAAAGGAAAGCTGTTTTCCAAGAAAGAAATTTTATGTCTGCAGTAGCAGCTGGCTCGAAAGGAGGTAGAGTGAGTTTCTCCAAGACAAAGTTAAGGTCCCAGGCTGGGATTGGAGCTCTCCTGGGTGGTCTCAAATTTCTGGCCCCTCTGAGGAACTGCTTGAGCAGTGGATGAGAGAAGAGGGGTGGTTCTGTGTTATAATGAGCTGAAATGGCAGAGGTGTGGATTTTAATGGAGGAAAAAGACAGGCCCTTGCGAAGCATCTCAGTTAAGTATCGTAAAATCTGAGGTAAATTGGGTGCTGCTGTGCTCATCCACTGAGATTGGTTCCAGGCACAGAATCTTTTCAATTTTTCATCATAAGATTTTCTAGTACTAGGCGTCCTTGCCTCTAAAATGATATCCATCACAGGTTTCCTGAGGGATGGTAAAGGAGAGATTAAGTAATTAGCCAGGCTGCAAGGTTCAGTGTTAGAAGCTGAGGGTGCAGAATCTGCTTCTCCTGCTGAGATAGCAGGGAAAGAGCCAGAGGCAGGTACCATGGAGATGACTATGACACACTGCACAGGAGGGGGTACCAGTGTTGGCACGGCCAGTCTGGAGCAATCAAAATCATCCTTGGTTTGTCCTGTTTGATTTTTAGTAGTACTTTGGAGAGCAGAGGCGGGGGGGACGGCATAGACTGATAGGTTTTACCAGCTGAAGGACAGAGCATCCACTTTCCAGGCTTGTTTGTGGGAGTCCTTGTGCAAAATTGGTAGTTCTGGGGAGAGGCAAACAGGTCAACATCTGGGCTCCCCCATTTGCTTGTCAACATGTTGAAAAAACTTGGTTCCAGTTTCCACTCGTGTGGGTCCATGAGGTTTCTGCTTAGTCCATCTGCCAGTGTATTTAATTTTCCTGGCAGGAATTGGGCTTGTAGGTGCACTTGGTAGCTCAAGGCTGTGTTCCACAATGCCATGGCTAGTCTGCAGAGGGGGTAAGAATGTGTACCCCCCTGCTTGTTTATGTACCACATAACAGTGGTGTTGTCCGTCTTTACCATTAGTTGTCCTGGAAGAATGTGGTCCTTGAAGGCTGTCAGAGCATTCTGTACAGCTAACATTTCTTTTTGACTGATATGCAGGTGCATTTGACTTTGGTTCCATTTGCCCTGAATGCCCTTCCCTGTCAGGTGAGCCCCTCCCACCCATGCATAGTCTGATGCGTCTGTTGTTAGGGTTTGGGCGGCAGGGGGTGGTGTGAAAGGTAGTGCTTTGTTTTGGTGGCAGGCCTCTGCCCACCAAAGGAACTCTAGGCGTAGGCAAGGTATGATAGGAATCATTGTTTCTAGGTCTTGAAAATGTTGACACCATAGGCTTTTTAGATACCACTGTAGTTTCCTCATATCCAGTCTTGCATATGGAATTAGAAGAATGCAGGAGGCCATGAACCCCAAGGCTTGCAGTATTTGTCTTGTAGATAGCAGGGTTTTTGTGGCCACTTGTCTGAAGTAGGTTGTCAAATGAATTTGTTTCTCTGGCATGAGGTAAGCCATCTGGGAAGTCATATTCAAGCTTACTCCCAGGAATATAATTTGTTGACAGGGTACCAGGTGTGATTTCTTTTCGTTTATGGTGTACCCCAGACAAGTTAGCACCCTTTGTACAAAGGCCAGATTATTCAAAATTATGTCCTGGCTTTCTGCCTGAATTAGACAATCGTCCAGGTATGGGTATATTTGAGTATTTCTTTGCCTGAAAAATGCAATAACTGGAGCTAGGCACTTTGTGAATACCCTGGGCGCAGTAGATAAGCCAAAGGGCAGTGCAGAGAACTGATAGTGCGTGTAGCCTGCTTTGAAGCATAGGAATCTTCTGCAAGATTCCCTGATTGGGATGTGCAGGTATGCTTCTTTTAAATCTAGTGTTGCCAACCAGGCATCTTTGCCTAGTATAGGAAGTAATTGGTGAAGAGTCAGCATCTTGAATTTTGGAATCTCCAAAGAGGTGTTTACAGTAGACAGGTCCAGGATAGGATGCTATGAATCGTCTTTTCTGGGTACCAGGAAAAGTCTTGAGTAGAAACCTTGTCCCTTTTCCGCTTCTGGTACCAGCTGAATAACCCCCATGCTTAAGAGAGAAAGTACTTGTTTTTGGGCCTCTGCCCACTGATTTGGGGGTAGGTCTGGCCACCCACTTGGTGTTGGCAACGTGTGGAAGTGAAATCTGCATCCCTGGGACACTATATTTAAAACCCATTTGTCCTGGGTAATGAGTTCCCAATTCTTTGCATGAAGAGCAATCTTTCCCTCCAAACAGGCAGTCAGTTGATAAGTGCTTGGAAATTTTAAAAGGAAGTCATTGAAACAGTTTACCATAGGGGGGAGTCTTATTCCCAAATTTGGAAGTGGAGGCCCTCCCACTGCTATGTTCTGTGTGTCCACTGGGACTGAAACCTCGGGTTTTTGCTGTGTCTGGGTTTGGCTTGAGAAGACCTGGAAGGGGCTGGAAGGGACCAATTCTTAGAGGGCCAGTGCCTACTAAATCTAGTAGGCTGAACTTGTAAAAAATCTTTAACAGTTTTCACAGATTTAGCTTTATCTTCTATCTTTTTAAGAACTTCCTTAGCCTTGTTGCCAAACAGGCGGTCCTGATTTAAAGGAGCATCCAACAATTTAGCTTTAACATGATCAGGCAAAGATTGCTCCTTAAGCCAAGCATGCCTTCTGAGCACAGACCCAGTAACAGCCGCCCTGCAAGAGGCCACTAATGAATCAAAACCACATTGCAAAGTATGTTTTCCAACTTGTTCAGCAGAATGCATTAAAGCCTGTAATTCTTTATTTTCCACACAGTCAGGAATCATCATCATTTTCTGTTTAAGCAGTCCAATAACATGTTGCTGATACTTTAACATATGAAACTTGCAGTTTAAAGCCCTAATGGCCAAGGTTGCAGAAGTATAAACCTTCTTACCCCATCTATCCAGCGCCTTGGAGTCTCTATCAGAAGGGGTAGGATTTTTAGCAGTAGAAGCCTTAATGCCCTTGGGCCGCTGTAAAATAGTCTCTGGATCTGCAATAAGATTTTTAAAAAGGAACTTGTGGGACTCAGGGACCCTGTAGTATGGTCTATCTTTGGATATGTTCCTTCAGTAGATGTCCTCGTCTTGTAATTCTGCAATCAAAACAACTGGTTTTCTTGTATGTACAAAAGCCAGCCGTTTTCCAAAACTGAAACCAGCAAACTATGCCATAGATGCCAATGTTGTAAACATGGTCTCACAACACAAAAATAATTTCTTATGTAGGTAAATAACAACAAATAATGCATACAATTAATCCATCTACATTTGCTGACTCAACAAAAACACCCTAGAGCATCAGCAGAAATAAAGGAGGGGTAGGAATACCAAAGCCAGGATGGGATCAGGGATAAAACAGATTATTTATGGTAGAAGGGAAACTGGTAGATGTCCTTCATGAATGCATCTGCAGTCCTGCTAACTAACCCTGCTTAAA
The DNA here is from genome assembly GCF_019279795.1 of Protopterus annectens. Lineage (NCBI taxonomy): Eukaryota > Metazoa > Chordata > Ceratodontiformes > Protopteridae > Protopterus > Protopterus annectens. The sequence continues at coordinate 106,677,799 of NC_056733.1, read as the reverse complement.
ATGCTCTGGGGGAGGAGGATAAAGTAGATTCCAAATAGTGTGTAGGATGTCAAATGATTTTGGCAGTAGCAAGCCTCTTTGGTAGAAACAAATGTGCTGCTAGGGTATGCTTGGCAAGAGTATACGAAAATTAGATTATGCAGAATGGATAATGGTTTTGGTAGCCACCTCAATTAGAAGGCTAGATTGGTGGAATCGTGAGGTAAATGAATGAGGTCTTATGTTCTGTGGAATTGGAATAGCTGTGTTCTTATGCTATATGCAATTTGTCCAAGTAAGTGAGATTGTCTGTTGGAAATAGCTTTTCCTTCCCTTCCTGTTGCATAGGCTTTTTGTGGTTGGTCGAGTGAAGGTTCTGCTGTTTTTTCTCTGTTTTTGTCTAGCGTGGCTAGCTGTACATCAAGGCTTGCAACATCATAGTCCTCTGTTTCTTGGGTTCTGATCTAGGATTAGAAAGGGATTACCTGTAGTAAAGACACTCTGGATGGAACCTTTCCTTGCTGAAGTAAGTTCTCCTCATAGACACTCTATCTTGGTGGCTCATTAGAAAGGTTGCACTGCCATTTCTGCTGTAGGTCTGGGCCATCTGCTCTTCAGAAGTCCCTGCAAGTGGGAAAGCAGTTTTCCAAAGCAGAAAGCCAGATTGGCTGTTGTGGCTTCCTAGTTCTGACTAGTGTTTGCTTTTCTAGTGTGAAGTTCAAGTTAGTGGCTGGTGTAGCAGGTTTCATGCAGGTTTGGTTGCATGAATCTCTGAAGACTGCTGAGGCAAAGCCTGTGCAAGGAGGGGTGGATCCCAGCTTATTCTGCTGAAATAGCTGATGATGTTTTAATGACATCTTTTCCTCTTCAGGCCTGAAAAATAAGGTGTGAAAAAATTTTCCCAGCAACTCCCCTTATCTATGTTTTGATGCATGAATTTCTCTTTCCTTGCTCAAAACTCAAATGAAATCCATTTTCCAGTTCCTGCATTAGCAGTTGCTAGTGCAAGTTCTATTTCCTAAGTCCTTTATGTCTTTGTGAAAGTTTGATTAGCAGCTGCGTTCAGCTGTCCATGCAGTCAGTTGCAGCGTTTGGGTTTGGATTATTGGTGACATTGTTGTTCTGAGTTAGCATCAAAGGCCAGTCAACCAGCCACATATTGTGTTTTTTATGCTCCTCAGTGTATCCTTGGGAGTTAGTGCAATTGCATTGTGTGTTTTTTTATCATATGGGAAGATTGTTCCGATTTGCTCCTCACTTTTGTATCAAGTGTCCCAGCAGAATTTGGAGCTAGTGGGTGGAGAGGCTGAAGAGATAGATTCCCTTGAGGCATTGGTGGGTGGGTGAAGGTGTCTTGAGGGTACGAGGCAGTGATTCTTCGGTGATGCGAATAGAGGTATCTGAGGCAATTGCCATTCCGTGAGTTGGTCTTTGTGCACAAATTTTGAGCTGCACCATGAGAGGGCATTGACGATGAGTGTCTACTTAACCTGGAGTCTCTCTGTCCGAGATGGTCTTGAAGGCCTGCCTGTAACTGGATACATCACATGGTGCCGGTGTGGTCTGTTTCAAAGTACAACTGCATAGGGAGTGAATAGGTGTGGTCCTGTCTCCTCCGTACCACATGACTCTGATGTTGTCTGAATTGTCTGTGCTGTGCAGTCCTCCTTCATACCATGGTCTGAACTTTTTGTTGCCAGTTTTATCAAGCATGCTGGCATTCCATCCTGCTAGTGAAGTTGCATCTGTGGTCTGAATCCTTATGCGCTGACCTCATATGCGTTTTACTGTCCTGTTTTCTTACATGCCTGTTGTGATGGCATGCCTTGCTTGACCCTTGAAAGACAGTTGAAGGCATAGGCAGCATGCCTGGTCCGCTTGTTGAACTCAGCAAATCTCTTTTAGGGCTTACTGTTAGTGGGATCTGGGCTGCCCAGGCAAGCATTGGGACCATAAATTAAATAGGTATGACCATGGATTTCTCATGCAGTCAGCAAATTAAACCAAGATCTTGCATGATGTTGGGAGCATAACTTTTTCTACTTTCTGTTAACCACCTTTCTTTTTTGTTAGTGCACTTGTTGTGTCCACCTCGGCTTTTGTTTTCTTTCTTTAGGAATGCCATTTAAAGTCTTGTCAATTCCGCTCCAGGTGTGTCCTTGTTTGCTTGGGTATCTTGTCTGACTTTTTTGTAAATTGAGCTGTTTGTCTTTTGTTGTGTGTTCCCAGCTTCAGCTTTGTAAATCTGTTTGTCAGTATCATTGTTGACTGTAGTCTATCAGGCATTCGTCCAGGTTAATGTCTTTGAATTCCCTGTAGTAAATTCCAGGCGAGCTCTGATGCCAGGCAGGAAGCCATCAGGCAGGGCTGATCCTATAAGCCCAAGGGCAATGCTGAAGAATTTGGTAATATCTGATCCTGCTGGCATGGTATCTTCTGCAGATTGGTCAGATGGATAATGCCGTCTATGCCTCCTTGAGATCTTGAGTTACCAGTGCAGGGAATTTGGGGACAATGGAAAAAGTTGCTGTCTTGTGATTATGAATTTTGGAGATCTGATGTAACCATTATTTTCTTGGAACTCTAGAATTGGTGGAGTACTTTTTCCTTTCTTGGAACTTGGGCCAGTCCTTTCTCTCCACCCTTTCCTTTCTCTGCTGTTGGCACTTTATCTTTTTTCCTTTCTTGGCTAACTCCATTATCTTGTATGAAGGCCTTTCCTCTTTGATTTGTTGTATCTTTAAGTGGAAAAGTCTGTTTTGTAAAGTGTGGAAGTGGAAAAAATCCACTTTGTTCTATGGTTTAGGGTGCCGCTCTTTTGAAAAATTGTAATGTGGTTCCACGCCTTCTAGATTTGCTATCTGGTCCTGCAGGCGGTTGTTATTTGTTATCTGGTAGTGTGGTTGTAGATAAGTCACTGCTGCCTCTGTGTAGTAGTGGCTGTTGTTAGTCTGTCAGCTCTGTTGTATGTAGTCCACTGTGGGTCTTGTGCCCTGCACCTCCTCTCCTGCCCCTGCCCTCTGAGGTCTTGTCACTTCCTGCCAATTTGAGGTCTTCTCTGGATTGACCTCGCCCTTGGGGTTGAACAGTTCCGGAAAAACCCTGTCTGGTTTTTCAGTTTTCTTCCTTTTTTTTAACCTTTAACAGTTTGCCTTTCAACCATCTTTAAACATAACCTGTTTCTTCCATTTTCTAGCAATTTACTTGTAACATGATCTGCAAATCTAGCAATTTAATAGGTTTGCGCCATATCATTAAAGCTTGCTGCTGATTTTCAACATGATCCGTAAAGCTTGTCTTTAGTTCAATTTGATCTAACTAAAACCCAGTCTGCATCATAGCCACGGTACACCCAGTGCATCACCTATTTTTATGTTAGATACCATTTCTTATGCATTTTTCTATTCAAGAGATTCGTAATTTATTTTGGTTGGTGTAACTGACAGGTTGGTAATCTCTTAAGCTTGTACTGAGAGTGGCTTGAGTAAACCTCATCTGAATCTGTCTCTTGAAGCTGAGAGTGGCTACTTGGCTGAACCCATCTGTCTTGCTACATTGCTTCCCTTTCCAGAAGGAACCTTTCTTTTAGCTTAGGTCAGGTCTGGAGGTCTGGCCTGGTGCCTGAGAATGCTGAGATCCTTGTAAATTCTGCTGGATGGGTATCTGGCAGTAAAGAAAATGTATCTGGCAGGCAGGGGCTGGGGAATCAAAGATCCACCAGACAGAGAACAGATCATTATCATTGAAGCTCACCACAGAGAGGAACAGGAGCATAGGGTCTTTTCTGTGCTGTCTTGAAAAATCCTGTTGCTAAGGAAGGTGCAAAGTCTGGGTGCATGCAAGGTTTCCCAAAGGAGAAGGACTTCTGGTGGGAAGAGGTTCAATGGAATTCTTCCAAATCAGAATTGGGAAAATGCTGAAGATAGTTCTTCAGCTCTTCAGCATCAGAAAATTGGAGCAGCCTCCCCAGCTCAAGCTGGTCAATGTCTGGCTCATCAGGTCGATTCTTCTGGCTCTGAGGGCTCTGTCTCTCATCTCTTCTGGGGGCTGAATTGGCCCTTCTTGGTGGAGGCTGAGTAATGATAATTGGAACCCGAAAGAGTGCCCAAAGTAAGCATTTGAGACTCCGAGGGTTTAGTTGGCACTGCTTTACACTGTTTGTCTTAATTTGCATGCTTTAGCCTGGGCCTTAGCTTCACCACGGCTGGCTGCTTTAGCCTAGCAACTGCGATGCCTGGGGTAGAGACATCTGGTAAATGCAGTGGTAAGCACAAGTGGTAGAGACCGCCACAAATGAGTCTTGAGCGATCAGTGTGTTTTACCAGTAGGGGATTGGCAAGAGGCCGATTCAGCTGTATTTGCTGTCAACTTTCTGCCGGTTTCGGCGGCAACGTATTTTAACCTATTTTTTCGCCATGAACCCGAAACCGCGAAAGTGTTTTCTTGTCTTTTGATGGCTTCGTGCGTTTTGGGAGATCAGACGTGGAGGACTGTAATGCATATCCGGAAACAAAAATCAGAACCCCTCCGACTGTTAAGAACCATCCGACCCAGAGAAGCACAGAGACCCAGTTGAGCTACTATTGCGGCGGGCAGGGCCTAAGGCAAGGCAGGGCTGGGGAGTTTATGAGAGGTAAAATTATTATCTGAGTGAAAACAATTAATAACTTTTTTTAAACAATTATTAACTTGAAAGAAAGAGTCCCGAGCAAAGTACTTAGCTTTAGCTTTAGAAAAAGCTTATTGTAGAAGTAAAGTCTGATCCGACCGACCGCACTTGCTAACAACAACTTCTGCGGCGTACGCCGCGAAAGAAAAAAAGAAAAGAAATGGCGTCGGCTGATGCTTTTATATGCCGACAGATGACGATGATGCCGTCGGGTGCGACATCGAAGCCGACCGGACTTTGGAATCCGGCCGACTGAAAGGGCTGCCTGGGACCTGGACAACCCAGTTGTTATGACTGCAGATGCATCCATGAAGGACATCTGTCAGGTTTTCTGGGAGCAGGAGGCAGGGAATCGGGGGCCAAACTAGATTCCAAAAAAGCATCATCAACAATGTCTAATACAGGAGGAATAGTTAAAGGCCTATGCTGAGGTAGGAGAAGGAAATCCCTGAGCCTCTTTTTTGAATCAGAAAAATCCTAGCTTTCCCAGTGGAAGTGCTCCCTTAGAGTATGTAAGGTTTCCCCAAAAGAAAAATCCTCAGGAGGGGAAGCAGGGGGAATGGAGTCCTCCTGCATCAGAATCTTCATAAGTAGATAAGGGCAAATCCAGATCTTCAGAAGAATCAGAAACAATAGAATCCTGATCAGAAGATTCATATTCAACTTCCATCCTAGGCCTCTTAGAAGGGGGGGGGGGGTTGGGTACCCCTGATTAGAGTTATTAAATCTTCAGCCATTTTGTTCATTTGTTTTTTAGGCACAGAGACCTGAGCATGTGGCTTGGGCGTCGGTTATTTAGGCATGGATCGAGATTTAGGCCTAAGTAAAGGAGGAGGCTTTGGTTTAAAATGCAAGTCTGTAGGCCTGAATACACCCTCAGAAGCCGATGCCTGCACAGCGGTTCCGGACCCATCCAAGGTAGAGACATCTGCGGTTTCCATAGTTGAAGCATCTCGCGGCATATCTGACTTCAAATGGGTCTCAGCATAGACCTGCGAATCAGAAGTAGCGGGTATCAGGGGCTGCAAAAGTGTCTCACTGAATACTGGCTAACTGGCTTAGGAGAAGCATCATCGGCAGTTTTGGAACTCAGCGGTCTGTCTCTGTCTTTATCTCTGCGTTTTTTCGGAATCCCGGTAGTCGGATGGCTAACCGATGGAATTTCTGGATAAGTAAACAGAGAACCAAAATATTTAGAGGTGAAAATATATCGACGACGGACAGTGCGCTGATTAAATAAAGCACAAAACCGACAGCAAGGTACGTTGTGGTCAGGGCCTAGGCAAGGAAATGAAAATCTTTATGAGGTATTTGCTTTCCACAAGTAATGCAATTATTAACTTTTACTGACATCGGTAAGTAGCAAGAAAATGTTTCCTCAATGGGGTACTTATCTTTAGTTGAAGACTTCGGTTCTGAAACTCAAACGAAAATTTCAGGAGTCGGCCGACCGGCACTTGCGAACTGATTTTGCTTCGGGCACCGCACGGCAAGAAAGACTGATGTAATGGCATCGGCTGCATGTTTTTATACCCCTGACGTCATGGAAGAAGGGACAGCAACTGACTCAGGACCCAAAACTTTGTTAATCAGGCCAACTGAGGGCTACCTGCAAGCAGATAACCAAAATGTAATGACTGCAACAGTGAAACACGAAGAACATCGGTTTCAGGACTGATCCCCAAGGTCTCCACTTGTGACTAGCCTTTTTGTAGAGGTGGACTTCCCAATTCTAGCTTCCTGATTCCTGTCTGTAAGACAGCTGACTATCCACCGGGTGACATAAGGCTTTGCACACAGCCTCTTACATTTGTCAACAATGCCTGAGTGGGGTATTGTGTCAAATGCTTTAGCCAGGTCAAGATAGGCAGTATGAACCATTCTGTCCTCATCCACTGCTTTGGTGACCTTCTCAAAGAAGTCCACCAGGTTGAGTAGGCATGACCTGCCCTTGACAAAACCAAACTGGATGGGGTCCAGTATCTGGAGGTTGCTTATGTCATTACTATAGTACAATGATTTCAAAAATGGAAGATTTTTACACGGTTTTCTTAACGTGTATGGCTTGGAGGATATAGCGAACCCTAGAAATAATGTGGGGGGAGTTTACTTTTTTCTCAAGTAGACACCATGAATGGGCCAGGATGGACAGATTGTATATATTGGGGGAGCATCTGTACCTAGCACAAAAGTTTACAACCCAATCAATTACAATTACAAGGCTGTCAGTTTCAAGCATCATCCCATCCACTGGGTTAAAGTGGGGAAGTACTGGAGATTCCCAAGTTACTGGTTAAGATCTCAGAAGCATGATCAATACACAATGACCTTGCTGAGTTACTTTCTGTCATACTTATCCTGGGAGAACAGACAGGAAACAGAGGAATGGGAATTATTAAAATGGAGATTTAGACAGTGCTTTCAGTTCAGGCAGAAGTTATAGAGAATGGAATGTCACACAACGTATAAAGAGATGCTACACAGGATAAAAAAATGCAGCAAAGCCAAGTGGCAGAGAAGGGAACACAACAGAATGAAAACGGCTTGCTAAAAAGGAAAATGAATGAGCATCTATCCAAATTCAAAAGTAGCTCAATATAAATTTCATTTTTAAAACTCCCCAAAGATGCACAAGGTGCTTACATGTAAACTGAGGCAGCAAAAGTGGAAAGGATTATAATAGCTGATGGATGCAACCACAGGACAGTTGCACAACGAGCCAGATAAAACTACATAAACAGTAGGGAGTTATCAAAATCTCTACAGCAGGCAAGACATGTGAACAGACTGAGGACTAAGAACTACTGAGTTGCTAAGGGATTTGATCTGCCAACACTGTCGAAGGATGAGGCAGAATTGCTAATGAGCCCATTGTCTCATTAGCAAACTGACATATAGGAGGTTAAGAACACAATAAGTAAGTAACAGGCAAGACTCCTGGGTTAGATAGTATCCCAACAAAGGTTTGGAAGGGAGGAAGGGATAAGTTACTTGAGATATAGGCAAACATGTTTAATAAGATTCTACAGGACACACAAGTACTAGATTCCTGGAAATAGTTGCTCTTGATTTTGATGGAAGAAAAAGATCCTTAGCTCTTCCCTGAAAAGAAGCCACTAGCCTAGTAGGATTAATCCTGTCAACAAAGGGTGGATAGATAGACAAGTAAATAAGTCCTATGAATGTGGTCTCATACATACCTATATTGATTTTAATCCATGATTATAACATTTTTATGTCAATCCAAGTGGACAAAATAGTTAAGGTGGCTCTCCAGACTAAACAACTGGGATCAAACTGGCTTTATTATTGGTAGGCAAACTGGTGATAACTTGAGCAGAACCCAGGGAAGCAGAAATTAAGAACATCCTATTGTTACTCATTAGCCTAGATGCTGAAAAGACATTTGACAAAGTGCACTGGGCTTTCCTGTTGAATGTTTCAGAAATATTCAGCTTTGCTTTTGAGCTCATCCAGGTGCTTAGACAGATATAATCAATGATATATGGCCTTCACTAAAATGGGAGGAAATCTACTATGGACAGTGGCGACTGAAAGGAGGACAAGGCAGGGCTTTTCCTCTTCAATTGCTTTATATGTGAAGCCTCTAGCACAAGAGATTAGGCAGAGTGAAATACTTGGAATCGCATAGAATAATAAACAAGAAAACTTAGCTTTGTTTCAGATGATGTAACTGTATATCTGATCCTGATAATGACTTGCTTAAATTGAACTAGTACAGTCATTTCTGAGCATATCTGGGTATAAAGTCAGTATTAATAAGAATAAGGTTATTCCACTCAATTACAACCCCTCATGTGAACAGATTTCCTTATATGTAGGAACAATTCAGTATGTCATATTTAGGGACATGGATCTCTAGAAGCGTTGATGCACCAAAAAATATTTGGAATGAGGTTAAGGAGAAGATTCTGAGGGATATCCAAAGGTGGAAATTACTTTCTCTATATACGGGCAATAAAATCCTAGCATTAAAAATGTTTATAGTACCTCAGATAACATATGTAGGTCAAGCCTTCTTGTATGAGGTAGATGATGATATCTAGCATTGTTTGTAGATGGAGATTACATAATGTATTGTGGGATGATAAAAGGGCTAGGATTACCAGGGATAAGCGGATTCTCCCTTTAGAAAGATATGGGGGGGGGGTGCTGTACCAGATTTAAGGTGTTAAAATGCAGTGCTAAAATTAAGGTTGACCTATTTATTAAAACATAGGGATTTCAAGGCCGGATGGAAGCAAATTAAAAAAAAAAAAAAAAAACTGGGAATGAGGAGAAAATGATAAGATAGAATATCTGGTCTCAATATCCAACTGGAGAAAGGCAGGGTGGAGCTTTAAACAGTGCCATGCCTATAACTAAGAAAATTCTAGGAAACAGCAGGTTTCAAAAGTGGAAAAGGGAACTGCTCCCAAGACGGACTGACTCGAAACACTTGAGATTAAAACCCAGTTTTGAGGAACTGGCACAGGAAGAAAACACAGCCTACAGAGTGGAAAGCCAGGATCCCGGGATGGGCAGAGGTCAAGTGAATCTTTCATTATAAAGAAAGTGAATATTTGACAGACAGGATCCTAGTTTTAGTGATAAAAAGAATATAAAAGTGAGTTGAAACAAGAACTATTATGTCTGTCAGAGATGATTAAGTTACTGACAAAGACTGGGTTTGACTCTGCTTTTGATCAGTAGATTGTATGAGGGAATGTTTATGAATAACTGTAACAGAACATTAGAATAGTAGCAACAATATGAAACAAAACTAGAGACAATACCCTGCGGAAGAGTTAGGAAGGAAATAACATCTCTTACAAAGAAAGATCACTACATCAAGGACATTTTGAATGTTTGGAAGGAAATATCTCCACAAATTCTTTTATATCCCAATTCACAAAATGTTTCCTGGTGTAAGACACATTTACTGGGGGTGCGAATTGGGACAGATTAGGGATTGGGAACATATTTTTTGAGCCTGTCCAAACTAACATAATTCAAAAATGATTTCCAACAACTTTTAAGAAGGATTCTAGAAAGGCACTGGTAACTACAGAAAGCCAATCTGTTGTTGGGTTGGTTTAATGGAGAAGGGGTTTAGAGGTACATCAAAGCTCTGGTGTGCTTGATCATTTTGGTCACTAAAAAGGTGATAACATGGGTTTGGAAAAAAGATGGTTGCTCTCTGCTAGGAGAGATGGATTGAGGATTTTAAACACTACCAGAGGCAGTGAGTTGGTGAAGTTTTTCAAGAACCCAAATTCGATCCTTAAAAATAAGTGGGCTGTACGCAGATACTGTAAGGATACAAGCATTTAACAGCTAGATGGCATTCAAGCTAAGCCTTGACTTCTGGATTTTCAGATGTTGGAATGGGTTTGTGACAGAGACAAAATGACTTTTTTTATAAGAAGAATGCAATGACACAAGTAAGCTCAACATATGGTCAAGATGGTCACAAAACTTCATTCATGGCTTTATACTTAAAGTGAGAACTCTGGAGTTGATAGGTTTTGGTTGTCTTTAGATAAAGAGATGGATTTGCTTTACCCCAAAGTCTGGCTATGTGCACCATGCGTGAGGGTTGCATAAGTTTGCATTTTACTTGACAATGTGTTGTTTCAATAAAACTCCTTTTGGTTCTAAATAAAAGATGCAGTGCCTTTAGCACAGCCTGTTAATGCATATGGCTCTGACTAGGCTTGCTAGGAATAAAGCATCAGTCAAAGTACTTATGTTTATCAAGGGAAGGTGCTGCACAAAGCACAGCTCAGAGGAATGTACCTGAGCTAACAACTTAAAACAATGAAAAAAAGAAGTTATGTCTTACCATAACGTTCCATCTGTGTTGATCTTCTTCCATTCATCACTGATGGGTTCGGTTCCGATCCCGCGGAACCGTGTCGGCCTAATACCAAGCTCATGTACACCAAAAACTCTTGAGCTAAGCTGCTACCCACAATGCCCTTCTCCCTGTTACCTCAGATCGAGTTTGCATAAGACATACAGAAGTAAGGCAGAGGCCATTTCTGCACAAAAATCCTGAGAACACCACAAGGACCCATGAGATCCACCAGGAGCCTTTGGTGGGGGACGGAGGGTAGAATGTGATGAATGGAAGAACAACAACAACACAGATGGAACGTTATGGTAAGACATAACTTTTTTATTTGATGTTGTTAATCTTCTTCCCATTCATCACTGATGGGACAGAATCCCAAGCTACCCGAGAAACCTGGGTGGCCGTTACGGAAGAACATTCCTCAGCACCATTGAGCTGAAGGCCGCTTTTCCCCTGGAGACCATATCCAACTTGTAATGTTTGATAGATTGGTTCACTGAGAAATCACTTTGGGGAGAAAAGATGGTACTCTGTCTTTATGAAATATAAAGTACGGTCTCTTGATGCATAAGGCTTGTAATTCTGATATCCGTCTAGCTGACGTGACAGCTACCAAAAATAAAGATTTCCATGACAGGAATTTCAGATCACATTTTGCAGCAGCCTCAAAAGGGGCTAAAGAGAGAGACTGTAATACTAGGGAGAGATTCCATGCCTCAAACTGACGTCTGATTGAGGTCTGCTATCAAACACTCCTTTGAGAAAGGTCTTGCATAGGAGGTTGGAGATAAGTGGAGTGCCCTCTAATCCATTATAAAAATTGTAAATAGCTGCTAAATGAATTCGTATGGTAGAAGCTGATGCTCCACTCTCAAAAACTCAGAAAAGTATTGAAGTATAACAGAGACCAGAGCTGAGAAGGGATCTAGCATCCATTCTTTAGACCAAAGAGCAAACCTTTTCCATTTATCTCTGTAAAGTTTTATGGTGGATGGCTTATGAGAGGCCTGAATGATATCACGAACAGGTGAGGAAAAAGTTCCCTGCCTGGCGAGTAATGGAAATGGAGAAACCAAGCTGTCAGCTTGAGAGTGGAGAGATTTGGGAGTGTCACCCCTTGGAGTTGAGAAATGAAGTCTGGATGAGTACCCAGGATCCGTGGAGGTTGTAACAGGTGAGGCCGCAGGAAGGGGAACCACACTTGACGAGGCTAGAATGGGGCAATGAGGATAAACTTGCATCTCAACTGAATTGCTTTCTTTAAAAATAGGGGTATCAAGGGAATTGGAGAATAAGCATAGAGGAGACCCCATGCGCCAATCGTGAGTCAGAGCATCTCTCGGGGACTCCCCCTCTGAGGGAAAGAGGGCAAAAAAGCTGCTGCATTTGTTGTGCAAAGGGGAGGCGAAGAGATTGCAGCAAGGCTGGCCCCATCGGCTGAAATTTTTGCCGTCACTTTTGGATTAAGAGACCACTTGTGTGGAAGGAGAATGCATCTGCACAGCCTGTCCGCAATCACGTTGGAACTCGCTGGGATATGCGTTGCTATACGAAGGCGGTCAGAAGCTATCATCCAGTGCCAAATTCTCATGGCCTCGCGACACACGGGGTAGGATTTGGTTCCTCCTTGTTTATGTACCAAACTACTGACATATTGTCTGACTGAATCGCAATTGTTCCCGATGGAAGGAGCGGATGTAATGCCTGTAATGCCAACAGCACCGCTCTTAACTCCAGAACATTGATATGCACGTTGACCTCTAAGCTCGACCACGTGCCTTGGACTGTCTTTCCCTGAAAATGCCCCCCCCATTAGGGAAGTGTCCATGACCACAGTGGCATTGGATTGAGGAGTCTGAAAAGGGTGACACCAAAGTTCTGCGTCTGACCTCATCCACCAAAGGAGATCTTGCCTGCACAAGTTGGTTATGAGGATCTGTGAAGATTTGCCAACCATTGGGACAATAGGAGCCATTGTAACAGTCTCATGTGTAATCTTTCCAGAGGAACTATCGGAATGGCTGCAGCCATGGACCCCAGAGAGCCTGGAGAACTTCCCTTGCTGACACCTCTTTTTGACAGAGTATCACCTTTACTTGGAATCTTAACCTCTGAAGCCTGTGAGCTGGTAGAGATACTGGGCATGCTTGAGTATTGAAAACTGCCCCTATAAATTCCAGCTGTAGGGTAGGTTGTAAGTTGGATTGCACCCAATGTACGGTGATGCCTAGGGACTCCACTAGTGAGTGTGTGTAATGGAGGGCCATGCTCAGAAGATGCTTGGTGGGGGTGGAAATGAGCCAATCATCTAAATATGGAAACACCTGGATTCCTTGAAGTCTCAGATGAGCTGTCACCACTGCTACACATTTCGTGAATACTCTGGGGACCGTCGAGAGACCGAATGGCAGGGCTCGGAACTGGTAATGACTGGCTCCTAGCCGGAAGAGGAGACTCCTGGAGTGTTTGTCCATTTTGATGTCGTAATATGCATCCCAGAGGTCTATCGACCACATCCAAACATCCTCCCGTAAGAAAGGGAGAATGGATTGAACAGTGACTATGTGGAATTTGGTTTGAACCATTGATTTGTTTAAATGGCTGAAATCCAGAATGGGTCTCCTGTCCCCAGTCTTTTTTGGCACCAAAAAAAATCTCGAGTAAAAACTGGATCCGCACTGGTCTGGAGGAACTGGTTGGATTACTTTTTTGACACAGCTTTCTCATCTCTAAAGCCGCGTCTTCCCTTTGATTGGTTGGAAAATCGAGAAGGTTTTTCGAAAGTTTTGGACGGGAGAATAGAGGGTTGTAGTAACCTCTGGAGATGATCTTCTGCACCCACTGATCATTTGAGATAGTGCCAGGCAGTTTGGTGCAGAGAAAAATGAGAACCGAATGCTTCCAGAGGAAAGCAATAGGGCAACGCTTCAGGAGAGTTGATAAGACCGCCCAAAAAAAGAATCCCTGGAGTCTTGGTTTCGGGGATCCCCTCTGCCCCTAAAGGGGCATCTTCCACCACTGGAACCCCCTCTGCCTCTAGGAGAATCCTCTCCACGTGCATTATGGAAAGGACCTTGAGATTTCTTGTGCCAGATTTTTCCACTCCTCTGGTTCCTGGAAAAAGAATGTTGAGGCTTGGAAAAACGTAGGCCAATGGCAAAGTCTTTCTATCCTGCTCACACCTGGCCAGTGTCTCCTTTACTTTAAAACCAAATAAGGAAGATGGTTCAATAGGGGTGTTTAAAAAGGAGGACTTGGAGTCTGCGAGGTCACAGATGCACATCCAGGCATGACACCTCATAACTGCCTGCACCCGCAGCTCTAGTCACCTCTCTGGTTGCATGGGAGAGCAACCTCATGGACGAATTGGAGATAGATTCAAGGGTGGCAAGTTGAGAGGCGACCTTGTCTCATGCCCTGTCAGAAACTTGACCCGCAAGGGCTCCAGAAAGTTCAGTAATCAAATCTCATTGGAGTCTCGTGAAATGTGCCAAGTAGTTCAGGGACCTGACAGCAAAGGTCACTGAAGCAAAAACTCACTTCCCCAGTCTGTCCACAGCCCGGGACTCTCTGTTGGGTGGGTGAACAGTAGGACTTTCTTCTGCTAGATCCTTTTTAGTGGCCGCCGCCACCACTATAGCATCAACTGTCAAACCTCTGAACCAGTGGGGGTGCTCCTCTGGGCGGGGGGGATCTTATCTGGTCTCTGGGGAATGGCTTCAATAGAGTCAAGGTTCTGCTACTCACACTGCACAATGAGCTGGACTAACTCGTCGGCAGGTGGGGTCACTCAAAACGTAGAAGGCCGAGAGCGACGGACTCCTCCGAGGAAGGGTTAGAGGGCTTCCAGCCACCCCTGTGTTTCAATATTTCCAGTGACCGTGGGGAGCCCTCCCCATCATCGTAGTCCGTATCCTCTGTCAACGACTCTTCAGGAGAGTCAGTGTGTTTCCTCTTACATGCCTTCTTCCGAGGAGGTTCCTCAGTGGGAATATCTGAGGAAGACTCGGAAGGATGGGTACCCTGAACTGGGGTTTCCTGAGGCTTCTGCTCTCGGTGTCCTGGGGAGGTGGCCCATGGTAGCTGTAGCTCAGACGGAGCAGGGTGAAGTTCCAACATTGGAGGAGCACTTCCTGAAGCAAGCACCCTCTCCATCAAACAGAAAGCAGGCCCGCCCAAAGAGGAATGAGAGCCCAGAACCAAGAAGGACAACCTCGGAACCGGGGTCACACCCCGCTCCGTTGACCTGCTCCCGGAGATGGAGTCTTAGGCAAAATCGGGGCAGATGTTATCCCCGGATCCAAGGACGGAACCGATAAAACACTTGGAACCGTGCTCAAGACCGAGGAATCCGTCCCCCCAACGATGAGTCTGAGAAAGGGACGGTTCCGATGGAACTGAAACTCAAAGGAGTGGCCTCAAAGCCTCAGTGAGAGTCACTGTCTGCGCTGAGGAAAAAGTTTCCATAAAGGACGTCGGAGCAATGGGGTTTGGAACCGATGGATCCAAAGGAGGAGCATACATCGGAGTCCTGGGAGAGAGAGACCCAAACCCCAAAGGGGGGGGGGTGAGTCTTAGGAACATTTGTTATCCCTCTGGCTCTCAACAGCTGATCGAACAGGCGCATCATATAAAATTCCAGAAGACTCCTGGTGGACCTCATGGACACTCTTGAAGTCGGGTCGGTTCAGAAAGGGGCTGTACGTCTGACCTAGGAACGGATCCAATGAAGGGGAGTATCGAGTCCATGGTGTCTGAGCTAGTGGCACCATAGTCTCTAATTTGGAGACAGGTAGTAAAGGAATCAGTGGAGTAGAAAAAGGACTCTGTGCCAGGGAGGCACTCGGAGTCGCAGTTAACGGTTCCAAAGGAATTGCGTGGGTCGAAACCGCTTTTGGTGCGGTAAAAGGTGAAGTCGGTGTCGTAGTTGTTGTCGAAGGTAAGGTCGGTGCCGTAAAGTTGGTACAGACGTCGAAAATCAAGAAGTTATGTACTCACCATAACGTTCGATGTATGTAGTCCATCTCACCTCACATTCTTACCCGTGGGTTCGGAGCCGAACATCGGCTCCGACTCGGCCAAAATTTTCTAGCTCGAAGTCTTCTATTGGCTAGGCTAAGCAGGTATCCCATGGTGCACCGCTCCATATCCCCAGATCTAGTTTTCTGCAATACTCATTCATACCCCATGCATACACAACATCCAGATAAAAAGAATAAGCAAAAGTAAAGGGAACTCAGTAGATACAAACCTGACCTCCAGATCCTCCAGGAAGGGGGAAGGTGGGAGGGTAAGTAAGAATGTGAGGCGAGATGGACTACATACATCGAACGTTATGGTGAGTACATAACTTCCTGATGTTATGTAGTCCTATCTCGCCTACATTCTTACCTGTGGGACAGCGTCCCTAGCACCTACATCCTGGGTGGCTCATAGGGAAATACTCCGGAGTACTGTGGAACCAAAGGACGACCTGCCCCTAGAAACCACGTCCAATTTGTAATGAGAAACAAAAGTGTGAGGAGAAGCCCAAGCAGCTGCCGCACATATATCATCCATTGACAATCTGGCTTGATAGGCTGTAGATGTAGAAACAGCCCGAGTAGAGTGAGCCTTGACTGGAAATGGCAGATCTTTTCCTCCTGCATGGTAGGCGAAAGAGGTGCAAAGTACAGTTGTGTTCCTACCATAAATGTAGATGTTCGAGTGTATTCACTGTTGCAGTCATTACACTTGGGTTATCCTGCTGACAGGCTACCCGCAGTCGGCCCGAGTTCCAAAGTCTTGGTCCGGCGTCGGTTGCTGTCACCTCTTCCCTGATGTCAGTGCGCCAGGGGTGTAAAAGATGCAACCAACACCCTTTTCTTCAGTTTTTCTTGCCCCAGATGTCAGGTGCCCCCAGATAGGAAGGCTGGAAAAAATAAAATTATGCCAAAAATATGCATGTACTAATATAAACATTTCCTTCATCTACAAGCAAATACACTACATAGCTAGTATAGAGTTGAGAAGTACAGAGAAGTCCCAGCAATGAAAAGGGGGATGGTGGGTGGGTAACCTGGACTGCAACAGTGAATACACTCGAACATCTACATTTATGGTAGGTACACAACTGTACTATGTTCATCGTGTTTCACTGTTGCAGTCATTACACTTGGGTTGAATCCCAAAGCTGAGGTTGGGTGGCTGGGTCTAAATTGCATTTGGACAGGCTACCAGGCCCTGCAGAACTGCAGTGGCAAAGCCTGCTCTGGATTTAGAGTAGAGAGGTAAGTGGTAGTGCTTGGTGAAAGTGTGCACTGAGCTCCAGGTTGCAGCTTCTAAAATGTCTTTGGTTGGTACTCCTCTGAGAAAGGCTGCTGAAGTGGCTGCTGCTCTGGTAGAATGTGGCCTAATGCCCTTAGTCACTGATATGCCATGTTGTGCATAGCAGCAGCGGATGCAGTTTCCTATCTATTTTGAAATTGTTTGCTTTGTGATAGGCTTTCATTGTGATCCTGCAGCATAGGCTACAAACAGTTGCGCAGTTTTTCTGAAAACTTTTGTTTTGTCCAAGTAGTATCATAGCTGTCTGTGTATATCCAAAGTGTGCAGAAGTCTCTCCCCTTTATTCTGGGGATTTGGGTAGAAAGTTGGTAAATGAATGGTTTGGTTCAGGGCCACATTGGAAACCACTTTTGGCATGAATGTTGGGTTTGTCCTAAGAGAAACCCTGTCCTGGTGAAAAATGATGAAAGGTTCCACAGCCATTAATGCCTGTAACTCTGAGACTCTGCTTGATGAAGTTATTGCTAGGAGCAGAGCAGTTTCCCTTGATAATAATTTTATGTCAACTGTGCTGGCTGGTTCAAAAGGAGGCAGTGTGAGTTTTTCTATAATAAAATTGAGATCCCAAGTTGGTACTGGTGCTCTCCTTGGGCGTCTTATGTTTTTTGCCCCTCTGAGGTACTGTCGTAGTAGAGGATGTGAAAAAATAGGAGGTTCCGTATTGTAATGAGCTGAAATGGCAGAGGCATGGATTTTAATTGATGAGAAAGATAGGCCTTTGTCCAGCATCTCAGTTAGGTATTGTAAAATCTGAGGTATATTTGGAACAAGTGATTCGAGCCCTTGTGCCTGGTTCCAAGCACAGAATCTCTTCCATTTTTCTGCATAAGATTTTCTAGTGCTGGGCCTCCTGGCTTCTAAAATGACATCCATAACAGCTTTAGAGAGAGGTGCAGTCTGAGTGGCTACATTATCTGCCATGCTGCCAGATTTAAGGTTCTGAGTTGACTGTGCAGAATATGATTGTTTTGTTGAGTCAGAAGATGATGAATTTGAGGTAAAGGCCAAGCTGGACCTTGAGACAAGCTCTTTAGGATTGGGTACCAGTGCTGGCGTGGCTAGTCTGGGGCAATCAGGATCATTTTTGGTCTTTGTCTGACTTTTAGGAGCACCTTGGTAAGAAGAGGCACTGGAGGGAAGGCATAGACTGTCAGTCCTTTTCAGTTGAATGATAGAGCATCCACTTTCCATGCTTGAGAGTGATAAGTTCTTGTGCAGAATTTCTGTATTTGGCAATTGTGAGGAGAGGCAAAAAGATCTATGTCTGGGCGTCCCCATTTCCTTGTTATCATGCTGAACACCTGTGGATTTAGTTTCCATTCGTGATGATCCATGAGATTTCTGCTTAGTTCATCTGCCAGTGTATTTTTTGTTCCTGGCAGGAATTGTGCCTGCAGATGTACTTGATAGGTCAGTGCTGTGTTCCACAAAGTCATGGCTTGCCTGCATAGGGGGTAGGAATGTGTCCCCCCTTGCTTGTTTATGTACCACATAACTGTGGTATTGTCTGTCTTTATCAGTAGTTGTCCTGGATGTAGTAGGTCCTTGAAAGCTGTCAGGGCATTCTGTACAGCTAGCATATCTTTCTGACTGATGTGAAGATGTATTTGTTCCTTGGGCCACGTGCCCTGAATACATTTGCCTGTCATTTGTGTCCCCCAGGCATAATCCGATGCATCTGTTGTGATGGTCTGCCTGGCTGTAGGTAAGGTAAAAGGCTGTCCCTTGTTGTGGTGACAGGCCTGGGATCACCATCGAAACTCCTGCTGTAGGCAGGGAATTAAAGTTATGATAGTCTCCAGACTGTGACAATTTTGAGTCCAAACACTTTTTAGATACCATTGTAGTTTCCTCATATGCAGTCTTGCATATGGAATTAGTAGAATGCAGGATGCCATGAAGCCCAGGACCTGCCAAATTTTTCTTGCAGGGAGCTGGGTGTTTGTTGCCATCATTTGAAAGTACTGAGTCAGTTGCCTTTGTTTGTCTGGCGTGAGATAAGCCATCTGGGCAGTTGTATTTAAGCTTGCACCCAGGAATATTATCTCTTGAGAGGGCACTAGTTTTGATTTCTTTTTGTTTACTGTGTACCCTAGGCAAATTAGTAATCTTTTTAAAAACATCAGAGGCTTTAGAAGAATGTCCTTGCTCTCTGCTTGAATAAGGCAGTCATCCAAGTAGGGATAGATTTGAATTCCTTTTTGTCTGCAATTACTGGTGCCAGGCATTTTGTGAAGACCCTGGGTGCAGTAGATAAGCCAAAGGGCAGTGCACAGAATTGGTAATGCACTGAGCCTGCTATGAATCTGAGGTATCTTCTGCAAGACTGTCCGATTGGGACATGCAGGTATGCCTCCTTGAGGTCCAAAGTAACTAGCCAAGCCTTCTTGCCCATCATTGGTAGAAGTTGCTGTAGTGTTAACATTTTGAATTTTGGAACATCCAGGAAAGTATTTAGGATTGACAGGTCTAGTATTGGTCTCCAGGCTTTGTCCTTTCTGGGTACTAAGAAAAGTCTTGAGTAAAATCCTTGTCCCTGTTCTTGCTGTGGAACTGTTTGAATAGCTCCCATGTCCATAAGAGCAACAATCTGTTTTTGCGCCTCTGCCCATTGGTTTTGTGGCAGGTCCGGCATACCTTTTGATTTTGGAAGCGTGTGAAAGTGGAACCTGTAACCCTGTGAAACAATATTCAGTACCCATTTGTCCTGGATGATTATGTGCCAATTTTTTGAGAAAAGTGCTAGCTTTCCCCCTAGGGGTGCTGCCAAAAGGTAAGTGCTTGGCATCTGTAAAGGGAAGTCATTGGGACTGTTTCCTATAAGGTTGTGATTTGTCTTCCCCTCCTCTGGGGGTTGAAGCACCCCATTGTTTAGGTCTGTAGGAGGCTTGAGGCTGAGATCTGCCTCTTGTTCATCTGTATCTGCCTCTTTGTGGCCTGACACTGGAAAGGACCAATTTTTTGAAGGCCAGTTTCTGCTAAATCTAGGTGGTTGAAACTGTAAGAAATCCTGTACTGTCTGCATTGCTTTTGCTTTATCCTCCATTTTCTTTAACACCTCCTCTGCCTTAACACCAAACAAAGTATCATGCTGTAGTGGAGCATCCAATAATTTTACTTTAACATGGTCAGGTAAACTTTGTTCTTTCAACCAAGCATGCCTTTGAATAACAGAGCCTGTAACTGCAGGTCTACAAGAAGCCTCTAATGAATCAAAACCACATTGCAGAGTATGCTTTCCCACTTGTTCAGCTACATGCAATAAATCCTGCATTTCCTTACTGTCAGGACTGTCTGAATTTGAAACCATTTTCTGTTTTAACAATGACATGAGGTACTGTTGATATTTAAGCATGTGAAAGTGGCAATGTAAAGCCCTTGCAGCTAAAGTAGCAGAGGTGTAAACTCCCCCCCCCCCCCATCTGTCCAGAGCTCTGGAATCCCTATCCGAGGGGACAGGATTTTTAGCAGTGGAAGCCTTAACCCCTTTAGGACCCTGAGAAATTGTTTCTGATCTGCAGCAGGGTTTTTGTAAAGAAATTTATGAGAATCAGGGACCCTATAGTACCTGTCTGGCTTGACTGGTGCAGGGGGTAAAGAATCTGGAGACAGACTGGATTCAGAGAAATCATCATCAACAATATCAAGCACAGGGGGGATTAGCCAGGGGCCTGTGCTGAGGCAATAAAAGAAAGTCTCTGAGCCTTTTCTTGGATTCTGAATAATCCTGGCTCTCCCAATGGAAATGCTCCCTCATGGTGTGCAGGGTTTCCCCAAAAGAATAATCCTCAGGCGGAGAGGCTAAAGGTATAGACTCTTCTGCATCAGAGTCCTCATAGGGAGGGAGGGAGAGAATATCCCTGATCAGAAGAGGAATCAGAGGAAATAGAAACCTGGTCAGAGGAATCATAGTCAGTGTCTTGCCTAGGCCTTTTGCCAGGAGGGAGATGGGAACCCCTGATTAAAGTAATTAGGTCTTCGGCCATTTTAAGCATCTGTTTCTTTGGCATGGATGACTGTTCAGGAGAATGCTGTACTTGTTTCCTTGTCTTTAATGATGTTTTTGACTTTGCCTTGGCTGCTGTAGTGGGTTTAATTGTAAGCTGTGAAGGTCTGAAAACACCCTCAGAAGCCGATGCCTGCTCAGCGGCTCCAGACCCATCTGAGGGAATAGTTTCCGTAGGCCCAATACCTTGAGTTTCCACAGGCCTTGGTGTCTCCATGTGGCTGTCAGTTACGGCCTGTGGCTCTGAGGTAGCGAGTGTCAGGGGCTGCGAAAGCTCCTCGCTGAGAACCGGCGACTGGCCTAGAAGAGGCTTCATCATCGGTTTTGGACTTTGGATGCCTGTCCTTTTCTTTGTCTTTACGTTTTTTATAAATTCCGGTCGTCGGTTGTTCCGACGGCATTATGTAATTAAACCTTCAGCCAAAATAATGCAAAGCAAAATCAAACTGACGTTTAATTGGGGGTTTATTGAATCTAGCACAAAACCAACAACTGGTAACGTCGTGGTCAGGGCCTAGGCAAGGAATACAGTAAGAGTGAAAGTACTTATGAGTTATTTGCTTCCCACAAGAAATACAATCATTAACTTTTACTGACATCGGTCTGGAGCAAGAAAAAGTTTCCCCAACGGGGTACTTAGCTTTATTGGAGACTTCGGTTCTGAAACTCAATTTCGAAAATCTCAGGAGTCGGCCGACCGGCACCTGTGAACTACTTTTGCTACGGGCAAGAAAGACTGAAGAAAATGGCGTCGGTTGCATCTTTTATACCCCTGGCACACTGACGTCAGGGAAGAGGTGACAGCAACCAACACTGGACCAAGACTTTGGAACTCGGGCCGACTGCGGGTAGCCTGCCAGCAGGATAACCCAAGTGTAATAACTACAACAGTGAAACATGATGAACATCTAGATATCCATCTGGATAGGGTGATCTTGGAGACCAGGGACCCAATCTTGTTTTCCGAAAAGGAGACAAATAGTTGATCAGACTTCCGGATATCTTTTGCTCGGTGCAGATAGAAAAGTAATTGTCTGTGTACATCCAACTGATGAAATTTAAATTCTGCCTTGTTTGAAAAATGAGGAAAGAATACAGGCAACTCAATGGATTGATTAAGGTTAGACGCGGAAGCCACTTTAGGAAGGAAGGAAGGGTTTGGTCTAAGAGAAACCCTGTCCTTATGGAAGATTAAGTATGGAGGTTTGATAGAGAGGGCTTGAATTTCTGAAACGCGCCTTGCTGAAGTGATTGCTGTTAAGAAGGCTGTTTTCCAGGTCAAGAATTTCAATTCACAGGTAGCTGCAGGCTCGAAAAGTGGTGAAGTCAGGGCTTGTAGAGCAAAAATTGTTGGGACGCCTGGGTACGGACTCCACAGAATCAGGGTTTTCCCACACCCTTTGACAGATCAAATCAAGGAGCTCTTCGAAGGGTGGGGACACCCAGGAGGCAGAGGGCTGAGCACCAAATGCCTTAAGGAAGACAGACTCCTCCTCGGAAAGGGGCTTTGGACGGCCAGCCACCTCTTTGTTTCTGTATCTCCAGGATGTCGGAGAAGGAATCATCTTCAGAGGATGACTTGGGGGACCCTTCCGATTCCTCGAGGTCAGTATCAGAGGTGAGAGACTCATCCTGGGAGTCTATGTGCTTCCTCTTGCACGTTTTCTTTCTAGGGGGCTCCTCAGGCACAAACTCTGAAGGGCCCTCAGAAAGTTGGGGACCACTCGTGAGGGTAACCCTAGGCCTTGGTGCTCTGCTGTCCATGCATAGGTGGTGATCAGAGGCTCTCACCAGAGTGGTGGGGGACAGAGTGACCGACCCGCCTGATGTAGCTGACGATCTTGGCCATTGCAGTCCACATGGCCTCGAAGGCAGGCCCCCCCGAGTCCGAGGACCGGCCAGCCTCCGAGACCATGAGCGAAGTCGGAGTTCCCTGAGCCGAAGCACCGACAGGGAGACTCGGAACCGAAATATGTCCCGAGATGTCCCCCTCTGGCCCGACTGAAGAAACCCGAGTCCCGAACCCCGAGGATGGAGCCAACGGGGTCGGAGCCGATGTCGGTACTGATGGAGCCAAAGGGGCCATCGGAACCGACCTAGGAACATCACACGTAGAGGAACACTTCGGCTCCGAAGACAGAGATACGCTAGGAGGAGGAAAGATCGAAGAAGGGGTCAGAACGGGCTCCGGAGCCGACTGGGCCGGAGCCAAGAACAATTTTGCCAAAACCGGTGACTGGAGGAGTCTCTGGACCACCCTATCAACATCCACATCCGAAAGGGTCCTGGAGGATTTGGAGGACAGGGAGGGAGATCGAGATCTCCTCTCAGGAGAAACTGGTTTGAGACTGGGCGATTGACTCTGAAGAGGTTCCAATATAATTGGAGCCGGTTCCATCAACACCGACACCTCCTGCGGCCCCGAGGACAGTGGAGTCAAGGAGGTAGGTGCAATTTTTGTGACTTTCTCCGGAGGCTCCGATGAAGCTGATGGAGCCGGAGATCTCTTTTTAGACTTGGATGACTTAGACTTAGCACTGGGAGAAGAATCCAAGGCCTCTTCGAAAGAGGGTTTCAAGAGTCCCTTTAAGATCAGTTTATTCTTTCTCTCTTGGAGCACTCTGGGGCTGAACGCATGGCAAAAACTGCAGGACTCCTGCAGATGAATGGCTCCCAGGCAATAGACACAAATAGAATGCCCATCGGTGATGGACATTTTGTACCCGCATTTAGAGCACTTTTTGAAACCCAAAGGTTTGCGCTCCTTGGAATCTTTGGACATTTTTCACAATATACACCAACAAAGCAACCTAAGAAACGGTCTGACAAGAAACTCACAGACACTCAACACCACAAAAAATGCGGGAAGCAGTCATAATTGTAACCGTACAGGCACTAGAGACACACACTGAGACAAAATATGTCAAAAACCTCTAACTAAAATGGTTAATGACCACAAGGTAAGGGAACAGAACCAAACCTCTAACTTAAATGGTTTAGTAAACAGACCGGACTAAAGGACTAGGTCCTCTAACTGAAATGGGCCTAGCCCGACGGAACAGTTAGCGAGATACCACAAAACAAGCACACTACCAAAAACCTAAACAACACTAAAGACAATAGCTATGAAAATAGCTTTTTGTTTATGAACAATTTTTTCTCAAGACAAGAAAAAAGGTACTTAGCCACAGCCAAGAGCGAGACCACGTCCGAGCTACACGAGCGGCAAACGAGATCTGGGGATATGGAGCGGTGCACCAAGGGATACCTGCTTAGCCCAGCCAACAGAAGACTTCGAGCTAGAAAAGTTTGGCCGAGTCGGAGCCGATGTTCGGCTCCGAACCCACGGGTAAGAATGTAGGCGAGATAGGACTACATAACATCCTGTGATGTCCATGATTTCAGTCAATGTGGCAATTGAAGCAGAGCTCGGAAAGGAAGCAGGGAGAAGGGAATTGTGGGTATCAGCTTAGCTCAAGTGTTTTTGGTGTACATGGACTTGGTATAAGGCCGACACGGTTCAGAGAGAACCAAACCCATCAGTGATGAATGGGAAGAAGATTAACAACATCGGATAAACAGTTTTTGGCTCCAGCCAATAATGCTAGCTTTCTAAAAGCTGCAGCAATTTGTCCTTTCCACAGAATAATTACCACTGTCTTTCAGATTGTCTAGACACTTGGATAAAATTTTGCTGTAAAAGTAACCAAATCATAAATGGTAAAAATGGAGAGAAAACAGAAGATTAAGCACAGGGAAACAACATAATTAATGAATTCAGTCGGTTGTGTATATAACATGACTCATCAATTACCAGAAAAGAAAACAAAATAAAATGATTAAAACTTGTTCTGTGAGATTTCCTTTGACTTTAACCTTTGCTAATCCTTCTAACCAATTAATATTATCTCTTTCCCATATCACTCTCTTTCTTATTTCTGTTTGGTGTATGACATGATACAGTTACTAAGTAGGTCTCAAAGCATTCCATTAAATAGGCATGGTCCCGTGAAATATAATTTATACCAAGTCCAGTTCAGTTATTGTGCTTTGGGAAATAATATGCAAATTATGAGTTTCTGCTACTGAAGTCACATCATACGTACCAAATATTCTCCTGTTTCTTCAGCAATCAACCATCTTTCATTTTATTTTCCCTTCTAGGTACCCGATATATTCTCACTATTGCAAACCAGGTTCCCACCTATAAATAATATTCCCTGTTGAATGCTTATCACTTCTCTCAAAATTCTGCTAGGCTCCATAATAGTAGTTTGGGGTAGAATATAAATTCATGCCTGCATAATCCTTTTTTTCTTGTCAAAAAACCCTTACTACAGCAGACCTAATTACTTTTTCTCTTCAGTCATTAATGGAGTCCCTCTTGCAATCAGTACTATTACTCTCCCTTTCCCCTGTCACGGACACTCTGCTTGAATGTATACCCTGAAATCCTTTATTTGCCAAATTCACTTATTTCCATAACATTGATATGTGTGCCCTACACCTGTTAATATAATCAATACTCTCTACATGTTGTCAATACCACCAAGGTTTTTACATTCAATGCTGACATTTACAAAGCAACTATTCTGATAAAACGCTATTCCTCACACACTGTACATGAAAGTTCTTTTGAAAAGATGCTTCCAGTTTACATGTACACTCTAACATCTGAGAGGTTGGTCTACTTTGTATGTGCTTCTTGTGTCAGCTATATTTGAACCCATGTCATACTTTGCTATATTTTTGCTTCAACAAAAACACTCACAAAATCTAAACATTTTCAAAACCCCAAATCCCTTTAACTGAAAGCAAATACACATAACTATACACACTTTCAAAAAGGGAAGTTTATCCCTATAAACAGGAGTAGTTTCCCCAAACATATGATTGCACCCACAGGAATCATCTACTCTAAACTTATGGTTAACTAAACTAAAATACCAAGTTAGAGCCTGTATTCCCTCTTACCCAAATTCCTAAATGTCTTACCTCTACTCCCCTCCCACATGCAAAAAAACTATTTGCATGCTTTCAGTAAACATTAACTTTTAGCCTTAAGAAAATGTGCACTAGTTACCCTTAAACAAACTAAACAATGCACTTATATAATGCACTGAAATGCTAGGGCTACTGGGTAAGCAACTATGTCTGCAATTATCCATTTTTCACAATATAAACCATTATTTATTTTCACTCCACTTGCCAACATCCCTTCAAAAATTAATTACATTGTACCTTGTAGATGCCACTCACAGCACACTGCTCAGACTTCTCATGATGAATTGTTTGCACCTACAGGCGCCTTGTCTCCAACTACATGCATGAGGTAATGGAAAAATAGAGCTAGTAACTTCACAAATGTAATAAAAAAACTGCCACTTTTCACACTTTTCATAATTTTTCTCTTGTTTTTACTAGTCTATGTACTTATAAGCATACTCTATATACTTATAAACATTCTCTATAGCTTAAACAAAATCCACACATCCACCTGTACAAAAAAATGGGAAATTATAACTTTAATTTTGCAAATACTATCAATAAACTTTTATATCCCCCAGCAGTCCAGGATTATATTATACTAACTTTAACTTGCTTCCTTCCAGCTGCTATCATTTTACAGTGGAAAGTATGGATACATTATCATTAAGGAAAAAAAAACACTTTCTTCCTTTAATATCACAAGCATAATCCACGGTTATTAATAAAACTCACTGCAATTTTCATTTAAAATACATCTGACAGCCTACTATACTTAACTGACTTACAATATAACATGCAATTTATATATATAAAATAATAAAAGCAAAACCTGTTTTCTTACAGTTATGTCTTCAGCCCCTTCAGTGTCCTTCTAAATATTAATGACATAAGAGGGAGTTAATCCCTCACAATACTCTCACCAATTGAATACAGTCCACAAAGGTCCAGTCTTTCTAGTCACTATTACTTGGAGAACCACAGATCACTGTCTAAGCAACATCTAATAGGACTAATGCTTCATTAGTCTCTCATTTAGTTACTAATTTCACATTGTTTTCTTCCTGATTATCCTGATCTCCCCCAACATCAGTCTCTGGTTCATGTCCAAGGTAATCCAGATTCTTCTAGTCTGTACCTAGGCATTTTTCTCACTCAAGCATTTTCCTTTGGAACAATGGAAAATGTTTTACTGGCGAAGTCCCTCTTTGTCAGATGATCGAGAAGCATGGTTTCCCTTTAGCTTGTTGACTAAACCTTACTTCATCCTTACCCTCTTCTGCAACAAAAATTCAGATCCTCCAGGACAAATATTCTGGAGACAGCTGGATGTGGCAACCTGAATCTCAACCACCAACCGATGCCTCTCTGGTAAAACTGCCCTCCTGTCAAATTTATCACTCCTGACTACTAAATTTAAACCCTCTGACACTATGTATACTGCATATAACTCACTTATATTGTACCTTCTCACTAAATGCTCTCATTATAGATCATTCACTACATGCGTAGTTATTCTCCAAATAATTCTATTTCTGATGTGATTAACATTACTATCTTGTAAATGTCTCAGACTAACAGCATTTACTAGCTCATTCAAACCCATCCCGTACAAACCAATACTTTTCCATCACATGTAACTCAAAATATTGAACATTTCATACTGTAATCTATGGATTTACTATTCCAGACATTATACTACTTTAATTTATTATTATTATTATTTGTGGATAATTGTGGAGCTTTTCTCCCAGGGCCTCTGCTGAAAAAGGGCAACAGCTCAGTCAAACAATCCCAGTCAGCAAATGTCAAATAAATATCTACCTCTCAACATCTCCTGACTGTAAGGATAAACATGCCTTGTTCCTATCTTGTGTACTATGAATAATCATTTCCTACAAAAACTCTAGCATCCCTAACTTTTTAATACTTTTCTGTTCTGCCACAGTTTTATCAGCAGCAACAGCTCTTTCTGCTGATATGATTGCATCTTTTCTAATATACATCTTAGCTGCTTTTTCATGGCCAGATTTGGAGCACAGACACAATGTGCCCCATCAATTAACAAATCCTGCTGCGGAACACTAGTCTAGGTGCTTATTTTTACCTTCACAAAATTAATGCAGTCTTTCCACTCCAGCTACTCTGGTATACCAAAAATCACTAGATTTCTCTGCATATTGTTGTGAAGGCTGCCAGCCCAGCCAGATATAATTTTATAGATAATTCTATCATTTGTAAATATTAATGTAAGGTACAGGCTTGCTGTCTTAAATGGAAAAACAGTTAGTTATGTAGTCACCATAACGATCGATGTACGTGGTCCATCTCGCCTACATTCTTTACTCACGGGTTCGGAGCCAAGAATCAGCTCCGACTCGGCCAACTATTTCTCTAGCACAAAGTCTCTAATTGGCTGGGCTAACCTGGTATCCCAAGATGCACCTCGCCCTAGCCCCAGATCTTGTTTGCAACCATACCAATCATAACCCATACATAACCAACACTGGAAGGAATTCCAGCCAAGAAAGAAAAGGCAACTGACCTTGAAGGGTTCACAGAGCCAATGTTCCTCCAAATCCTCTAGGAAGGGGGCAGGTGGGAGGGTACGTAAGAATGTAGGCAAGATGGATCACATACATCAATCGTTATGGTGAGTACATAACTAACTGATGTTATGTGGTCCTATCTCGCCTCCATTCTTTACTCACGGGACAGCGTCCCCAGCACCTCTATCCTGGGAGGCTCATAGAAAGATACTCCTGAGAACCATGGAACCAAAGGAAGCCTGGCTCCTAGAAGCCACGTCCAGCTTGTAATGAGTGATAAAGGTGTGAGGAGAGGCCCAGGTGGCCGCAGCACAAATATCATCCAGTGAAAGCCTGGCATGGAAAGCTATCGATGTGGACATTGCCCTGGTAGAGTGAGCTCTGACGGGAAAAGGTAAACTTCTGCCTGCTGCCGAGTAGATGAAGGAAATACAATCTTTAATCCATTTCAAAATAGTGCACTTGGAAACAGGACAACCTGCACTGTTCTCTGAAAAGGACACAAACAGCTGATCAGACTTCCTAACCTGTTTAGTCCTTTGTAAATAGAACCTTAATTGCCTGTGCACATCCAACTGATGGAACCTGAACTCTGCTTTATTGGACAAATTTGGAAAGAACACTGGTAACTCAACAGATTGATGGAGATTAACAGTGGATGACACCTTTGGAAGTAAGTATGGGTTAAGTCTCAGTGAACCTCTGTCCTTATGAAAGGTCAAACACGGAGGTTTAATGGACAGAGCTTGAAATTCTGATACTCTTCTGGCCGATGTAATGGCCATCAGAAATGCCGTTTTCCAAGATAAAAATTTCAGTTCACAGGTGGCAGCTGGTTCAAAGGGTGGTAAAGTGATGGCTTGTAGCACAAGGTTTAGATCCCATGGCATGACAGGCTCTGACACAGGAGGGCGAAGTAGCCAAGCGCCTTTCAAGAAGGCCTTGCAGAGTTTATAGCCCATAAAAGAGGGTTCGTAAGATGTATGGAAATTGGAGATTGCAGCCAATTGCACTTTAATGGCAGCGGGCGCAGAGCCCTGACGGAAAAGCATAGCTAAAAAATCTAAAACCGATGGAATTGGGGCTGTGAAGGGGTCCAAACCTTGGGCCTGAGCCCAAATGGAGAATCTCTTCCATTTGTTGGAGTAAATTTTCCTGGTAGAAGACTTGTGAGATGAAGACAAGATGTGTACCACCTCCGGTGAAAAGGAATGCTAACTAGTGATGGAAGTGGAGTAGTCAGGCTGTCAGCCTGAGGGTTCGCAGTGATGGATGGAGCTGGCCTGACATGCGAGTCAGGAGGTCTGACACTGGGTCCAGAGTCCAAGGACCGTCTACTGCGTACTTCTGAAGAAAGGGGAACCATACTTGTCGAGGCCAGTGTGGAGCAATAAGGATCATCCTGCTTCCCAAGGATATGGCTTTCTGAATCACTCTTGGTAACAGAGGAAATGGAGGGAAAGTGTAGACCAGACTGGGAGGCCAATTGTGGGCTAGAGCGTCCCTGGGTGACTCCCCCCTGTGGGGGGGTCAGTGTGAAGTACGCGCTGCATTTGGCATTGAGGTGACTGGCAAAGAGATCACAGCAAGGCTGACCCCACCTGTTGAAAATTTGAACCGCCACTCGGTTGTTCAGGGACCACTCGTAAGGCATCAGAATAGCTCGGCTCAGCATGTCCGCTATCACATTGGACTTTCCCGGAATGTGCGTTGCCACTAAGAACCGTTGGGAAGATACTGCCCAATGCCACACTCGCATGGCCTCTCTGCAGAGGGGATAAGACTTGGTTCCCACTTGCTTGTTCAGGTACCATACTACGGACATGTTGTCCGAGTGAATCGCAATCGTTCCCAAAGGTAGAGAGTCTTGGAGTGCTCGCAACGCTGTAAACACTGCTCTCATGTCCAGAACATTGATGTGCAGATGTACCTTGTGATCTTGCCACGTGCCTTGGACCATCCTGCCAAGATAATACCCCCCCCACCCCATCTAGGAGGAGTCCGTGGTCACTGTGGCCACTGGAGACACAGGAATCAAGCTCCTCCCTTTGTCCAGATTGGCAGAACGTAGCCACCAGCGGAGGTCCTGTTTGCACCGTTCCATGAGAAGTATCAGGTGGGAAAGAGGAAGTTTCTGAAATGACCATTGGGCGGAAAGGAGCCATTGCAAAATCCGCATATGTAACCTGGCCAGAGGCACCAGCATGATGGTGGTGGCCATGGAGCCCAACAGTTGGAGAACTATCCTGGCTTGAACTCTTTTGAGGGGCAACAGTGCGTGGATCTGAGACTGCAGCACTCTTATTCTCACTTGTGGCAGAAAGGCTCGCATCTGAATAGAGTCTAGCTCTGCGCCTATAAAGACAACAGGCTGTGAGGGCAGCAAGGCAGACTTTTCCCAGTTAATTCCTAATTGTTGACACAGTGCTATGGTAGTCTCCCTGGCCTGAACGAGCAGATGCCAGGTGGGAGTGGTGAGAAGCCAGTCGTCCAGATACGGAAACACCTGGAATCCCTGACGTCTCAGGTGAGCTGTCACCACTGCCAAACACTTGGTGAACACCCTGGGGGCTGTGGTGAGACCAAAGGGCAGGGCACGAAACTGGAAGTGACTGGCTCACAGCCGGAAGTGCAAGTGACTCCTGGATGCCTTGTCCATCTTGATGTGGTAGTAGGCATCCTTGAGATCAATGGAGCACATCCATACTCCTTTGTCCAGCAATGGAAAAATGGACTGAAGCGTGACCATTCAGAACTTGGACTTCAGAACGTAGTGATTCAGTTGACTGAGATCCAGAATGGGTCTCAGGTCCCCATGTTCTTTTCGGCACCAAAAAGAGTCTTGAGTAAGTTCCTGATCCGATATGGTCTGAGGGGACTGGTTGGATGACTCCTTTTTCTAGCAGCTTTGTAACTTCTAGTGCTGCTTGATCCCGTTGACTGGGTGGGACGTCCGGGATTCTTCTGACTGGAGGGGGTGTTGATACGAAGGGAATAGTGTAACCTCCGGTAACTATTCGAAGCACCCAACGATCCTGGGTGATGCTTTCCCAGGCTTCCGGATACAACGAAATTCGGCCCCCGACTGGCTCCGGAACAGCACAGTCGGGCAACGCCTCAGGAGCGCTGGAAGGAAGATCCGCGAAAGGAATCGCGGTCTCCCGAGTTGCGGGGGCCTCCTCTGCCTCTAGGATGGCGTCTTCCAGAATTATTTCCCCTTCCTCTGCCCCTGGAGGGGGACTCACCTTGAGCTGTAGGGAAAGGCCTCTGAGACTTCTTGAACCACATTTCCCCCCCTCTCTGAGCCTTGAGGTAAGGCCTAGAAGGGAGAGAAAAATGGGCCCCTATGGCAGATAGTGTCTTTCCCTCCTGTTCGCATCTGGTGAGGGTGTCTTTCACTTTGGTCCCGAAAAGAGAGGACCCATCAAAGGGGGCGTCAGTGAAGGAAGACTTAAAGGCCTCCGCGAAATGACACAGGCGCATCCAGGCTTGCCTTCTGAGAGCCACACCTGAGCTAGCTGCCCTACTCGCCCCTTCGGCTGTATAAGATATGAGCCTCATGGACGAGTTGACAATGGAACCAAGGGTAGACAACTGGGTGTTAACAGTTTGCATTACCGCCTCAGGTATGTTACCCATCAGAGTATCTCCTAGATCCTTAAGGAGATCTCTTTGGAGCCGAGTGAAATGACAAAGGTAATTCAGCGACCGCAAGGTAAAGGTTGCCGAAAACAGGGCACGCTTCCCATACCGGTCCATAATCCTGGACTCCTGGTTAGGAGGATGGACGGAAGAAGCCTCTGCAACTTCCTGCTGAGTGGCTGCCGCCACCACCAAGGCATCTACCGAAACCCCTTTGGTCAGGAACTCTTTCCCTGGGGGAGCAGAA
Organism: Protopterus annectens; assembly: GCF_019279795.1. NCBI lineage: Eukaryota > Metazoa > Chordata > Ceratodontiformes > Protopteridae > Protopterus > Protopterus annectens. Next base: position 106,645,537 of record NC_056733.1, on the reverse strand, counting down.
AGGAACTTATTTGGACGTCTGGGCACCGGTTCCACGGAATCAGGGTTCTCCCACACCCTTCAACAAATCAAATCCAGGAGTTCGTTGAAGGGTGGAGACACCCAGGAGGCGGAGGGTTGAGCTCCGAAGGCCTTGAGGAATACCGACTCCTCCTCAGAGGGGGTCTTGGAAGGCCAGTCGCCTCTCTGCCTCAAAATCTCCAGGATGTCGGAGAAAGAGACATCGGAGGATGACTTGGGGGACCCCTCTGACTTCTCGAGGTCAGTATCAGAGGTGAGGGACTCGTCCTGGGAGTCTATGTGCTTCCTCTTGCACAACTTCTTTCTGGGGAGGCTCCTCAGGCACCGACTCTGAGGGGCCCTCAGAAAGTAGGGGACCACTCAAGGGGGGTATCCCCAGCCCTTCGGGCTCCGCCATCCACGGACAGGGGGGGGTCAGAGGCTCTAGCCGGGGTGTATGGGGATGGAGTGACCGATCCAGGTGATGTGACTGATGATCTAGCCAGTGCGCTCCTCATGGCCTCGAAGGCAGGTCCCCCCGAATCTGAGGACCGACCCGTCTGCAAGACCACAACCGGAGTCAAGAATCCCCTAGCCGATGCACCGAGAGGGAGACTCGGAACAGACAGGAGTCCCGAGGTATCCCCCTCAGGTCCGACTGAGGAAACCCGAGTACAGAGTACTGAAACCAGAGGACAGAACCAACATGGTTGGAGCTAACACCGGCTCTGATAGACTCACCTAGGGTATCGGAGCTGACACAAGGACATCACTCGGCGTGGGGCACTCTGGCTCCGATGACACATGGGTGCTCGGAGGAGGAATCATCGGTACCAGGACAGGGACTGGCTCCGGAGCCGACTGGGTCGGAGCCGAAAAAAGTTTTGCTAACACCGGCGACTGCAGGAGCCTCTTGATCACCCTATCCACATCCAAATCAGACAGCGTAGAGGATTTGGAAGAAAAAGAAGGAGATCAGGATCTCCTACCTGGAGACTCATGCCTGACACTGGGTGACCGCCTCAGAATAGCCACCAATAATAATCGGAGCAGAGGTAGACTCCAGTACAACAGATACCTCCTGCGGCCCCAAGGGCAATGGAGCCGAGGAGGTAGCATCCATAACTGAAACTTTCTCCTGCGGCCCCAATGACAATGAAGCCGAGGAGGAAGTATCCACTTTTGAAACCTTCTCTGAAGGCTCTGAAGAGGCAGACGGAGCCGGAGATCTTTTCTTGGCCTTAGCAGGCTTAGATTTAGCACTAGAAGATGAAGAAGAATCTATGGCCTCCTCAAAGGAAGGCTTAATCAGACCCTTCAAAATCAGTTTATTTATTCTTTCCTGCAGAACCCTAGGGCTAAACACGTGGCAAAAACTGCAGGACACTTGTAGGTGAATAGCACCCAGACAATAAATACAGATGGAATGCCCATCTGAAATGGACATTTTGTAGCCACATTTGGTACACTTCTTAAACCCGGAGGGTTTATGTTCTTTCTGCTCTTTAGACATGATAACAACCGCACAACACTCAGCTGACAGACAACACAAGAGGAAGGTGGGAAAAACCAAAACACACTAACGCCAAGTAAACACTAAGTTAAACATTTCTTGGAGGGAAAACAACTACCCACAACTCAAAGACCAGTACAAAAAATACAAGGGGACAACACTGAAGAGGACTAGGTCCTCTAACTTAAACGGGCCTAGCCCGCGAAACAGAGGGATACCACAAACACACGAAGTCCTCACAAAAAACTCACAAGAACTAGTAGCTATTAAAATAACTTTTGCAATACAACTGACTACTAAAATACTTAGAAAAGTATTTGAAAAGGGTACTTAGCCACAGCCAAGCGAGACCACGTCCTAACTCTACGAGCGGCAAATGAGATCTGGGGCTAGGGCAAGGTGCATCTTGGGATACCGGGTTAGCCCAGCCAATTAGAGACTTCGTGCTAGAGAAATAGTTGGCCGAGTCGGAGCCAATTCTCGGCTCTGAACACGTGAGTAAAGAATGGAGGCGCGATAGGACCACATAACATCTGCTGTTAGATGTGGAACTGCAAAAAAATGTCACAACAGTGCTCTCTACTGACCAAGTAAAAGCATGCTGTGACCCTTTGATCTAAAGTCAGCTCCAGGCTGGCTAGATGAAGATTTTCTTTCTATTGTTTTAACCAAGAGTTAAATTGCTAGATTTAAACATCCAAATGTATTTTTATTGCTCTGCTTCCTGACCAGCTGCAAGATACACAAGGAGATGTTAAGAATATAAATGAAGTTTCTGTTAGCCTGGGAACCCAGGGAAGTGTGAAGAATGATGTAATGGTAACCAGGAATAAGATTTTAAAAAAAGAATCAGACACCATTAAGCATTTTTGTCTTGACCATCCAACTTAGCACTTTCTTGCTCTATAAGTAAGTTTATCTTATGGTTTCATGCTGGGAAAGAGCACTACAGATGCGATGTTTGCTCTGAGAGTGTTGATGGAGAAGTACAGAAAAGGTCAGAAGGAGTTGCATTGTGTTTTTGTAGACTTAGAGAAAGCATATGACAGGGTGCCTAGAGAGGAGTTTAGTACTGTATGAGGAAGTCGGGAGTATCAGAGAAGTATGCAAGAGTGGTACAGGATACGTACAAGGGTAGTTTCACAGCAGTGAGGTCTGCGGTGGAGTGACGGATGCATTTAAGGTGGAGGTGGGATTACATCAAGGATCAGCTCTCAGCCCTTTCTTATTTGCAATGGGGATGGACAGGTTAACAGACGAGATCAGACAGGAGTCCCCGTGGACTATGATGTTTGCAGATGACATTGTGATCTGTAGTGAGAGTAGGGAACAGGTGGAGATGACCCTGGAGAGATGGAGATATGCTCTAGAAGAAGAGGAATGAAGGTCAGCAGGACTAAGACAGAATATATGTGTGTGAATGAGATAGAGGAATGGTGAGGATGCAAGGAGTAGAGGTGGTGAAGGTGGATGAGTTTAAATACTTGGGATCAATATAGTTCAGAGTAATGGTGAGTGTGGAAGCGATGTGAAGAATAGAGTACAGGCAGGATGGAGTGGGTGGAGAAGAGTGTCAGGAGTGATTTGTGACAGACGAGTACCAGTAAGAGTGAAAGGGAAGGTCTGCAAGAGGGTAGTGAGACCAGCTATGTTATATGGGTTGGAGACAGTGGCACTGACAAAAAGGCAGGAGTATGAACTGGATGTGGCAGAGTTAAAGATGTTAAGATTTGCACTGGGTGTGACAAGGGTGGACAGGATTAGGAATAAGTATATTAGAGGGTCAGCCCAAGTTGGAAGATTTGGAGATAAAGCCAGAAAGGCAAGATTACGTTGGTTTGGTTTGGACATGTGCTGAGGAGGGATGCTGAGTATATTGGGAAAAAGATGCTAAGGATGAAGCTACCAGGTAACAGAAAAAGAGGAAGGCCTAAGATAAGGTTTATGGATGTGGTGAGAGAGGACTTGCAGGTGGTTGGTGTGACAGAGCAAGATGCAGAGGACAGGAAGAAATGGAAACAGATGATCCGCTGTGGCAACCCCTAACGGGAACAGCTGAAAGAAGATGATGATCTTAGATTTGTGTTTCTCTTAGAAATAGCTACAAACTAGAAAGTTTAGACTAAGTGTTTTTCTGTGATGTCAGAAGTGTACTACTGAATTATTTTAATTAATTCTCTGTGATCTCTGAACTCTTGACTAGCACTGTGTAGTAAGAAGTACTGTCTTGTGTTTTTAGTATTTATTATTAAATATTTTAAAGGACCACTATGTGCTGCTGCACTTGTTTTCTCATTTCTGAGGTTCCTTTTCCCCCCATCTTTTGAATGTAACACTGTACCATATTCTTTCTGCTATCCTACAATTTCGACAAATGTTTTCATTAGCTGTTCGTACAGCTCCGGTACTGTGAGCCATCTTTAAGAGTATCACAGTCTCGTAGAGCTGTAAAGAACATATAGGCAACTCAAACTGATAGGTAATAACGCCCTATGTTATGTTTCACTTTTTGCTTAGTTGCTGTTGAAGAACTGCCCATGAGCCACCTCCTTCAGTCCTTTCGCCCTGGGAATGCCCCCACTATTAATTATATATGAGCTCTCTGAATTTTGGTTCCTGCAGCCAATAAAAATGCTATGCTGACTGACTGTGGGAACTACTGTATTCACTGAAGTTGCTAGACGCATCTGTTTTGTTGTGGGATTACTACAACACCTGCTTATCCCACAAGTGTTTTCGGGTGAAGATTTTTTTCTTTTACCACAGGTATGTTTACCAGAATTACAGACATCTGAGGCATTTCAGTCAGCTTGTAACTGCTTCTTCCATTTACAGTTAATACGCATCTTGCATTGGTTCCTAAGAAGTATGTGATAAACAGTTTTCTGACTGTAAGGGTATAGGAAAAATTCAGCAATCTGGAAGAATCACCTCATGGAAAAAAAAAACATACAAGATGTGCCCATGAACTTCCCACATGCCACCTTATATCAGAAATCATAAGCAAACCATCACATTTTCTCTGTCTCACTAAAATTAGCCATGCCATCTCCCTGTACCCATCTTCTTTGTTAGAGAATTCTTTAAAATGAAAACATGACAATGTAGTAGTGCAATATTGGCTTGATAAATCAGTGTCGATGTTGCGGTAATGACCGAAGTGATAAAACTGTTTTTATCTGCTGTTGATTTTACTAGGTTTTGTCGTGCTTCTGCTGATTTGAATTATTGATGCACAACACATATTCACAGTTCCTTACTGATTTTAGTGCATTGGTTATTTTACTGCTGAAGTGTCTGCTTCTTTCTTGTTTTTGCAAGGAAAACTGAGTGTCTTATGATGCACTGGCTGTCAGTTCATCTTTGCTGCAGGCAATACTTTCTGTTGCATGTTGACTTCCTTCAACCTGTGAATTAGCCTTTGAAAGCTTGTATCTTGGCATGTCAACCAGTTGACTATAGACGGTTAAGGCGAGATTTCATTAAGCATGGTTGGTTGAGTAAGGGAAATGCATGCAACATTTAAGCACAGTGCTATGATTAGCAGTATACTGCACAAGAAATACAATTATTAACTTTTACTGACATCGGTCTGGAGCAAGAAAAAGTTACCCCAATGGGGTACTTCGCTTTATTGAAGACTTCGGTTCTGAAATTCAATTTTGAAAATCTCAGGAGTCGGCCGACTGGCACTTGCGAACTGCTTATGCTTCGTGCACCGCGGCAAGAAAGACTGAAGAAAATGGCGTTGGTTGCTACTTTTATACCTCTGGCGCTCTGACGTCAGGGAAGAGGCAGCAACCGACCAAGACTTTGGACCAAGACTTTGGAACTCAGGCCGATTACGGGTCACCTGCCAGCAGGATAACCCAAGTGTAATGACTGCAACAGTGAAACACGATGAACATCTGTTGTGACACAACCAGCATATACATAGGAATGTGTATCTTCAGTGTAGAAACTCACTTTGTCTGTGATAATTCTCCTACCTCATTTGTAAATAGTGTCTGTGACTTAGGGTTTCTTAGGGTCTACATTACACCTTTTTTCTTCTCTTTCTGTGCTGTTGTCAATTTGAAGTTACAGGATGAGAAGATGTATGCATAATTATAAATCACCCACAGCATGGCATGGGTAGCTCAGCTTGCCCTTCCTGTGTACTAATATCCCATTGTTGTGTTGTTCATCAGCTTTCAGAAGTTGCTATGTAAATGCTAAGATACAGGAAACATATCTAATCTGCATAATTGTTTTGGTCCTCCAATGGTTCCCCAATAACCTCCCACAAGAGACCATTATACTAGGGGACTTTAATATTAACTGGAACTCCTGCAACTCTGACTACCCTACCACCCATATCAACCTCTGCGGCTTTACCCAATTAATTCAAACCACAACAAGGTTTGCTACAAACTACTAAAAAGGAAACTTTCCTTGACTGGATTCTCACCAACTACTCCGCACTTTCCTATTATTCTGGTACCCTCCTCGATTCACTCAGTGACCACCTTTCAACGAAATGAGTATTAGTCAAGTGAGTTTTCAGTGAAATGGTCCTAGTAATTTTGTTTTCAATCAACTGTAGTAGACATCCATATATATATGGATATATATATATATATATATATATATATATATATATATATATATATATATATATATATATATATATATATATATATCTTAAATCTTTTATACATATACCTAGGTACGCCTGCATATGTATATCTTGACATTTGTGTGTGTATGTGTGGCTTAACTGAACAGCCCATTTACAGATGTCACCGAGGGGAAAGCCCCAAATATGCACAGAATATACATTACGCAATACATTATCAGTGCAATGTTACTGTTCATTTCAAACTCACTGTGAGACTATCAGAGAAGGCATATGGATGCAGTTCTAGAATAATTTTGTACAGTTAATCTATGGGAGATGCAAGTCAGTAAACTGATTTCAATAGCAGTCTAAAACCAATAAGAATAATCAGTCAGGATTAGAATATTTTTTTTTTATTTTTCCTTAATCGTACATTCAGCCATAAATGATAAATGATAAAATGATGAGTGAATATCCTCCATTTATATATGCTTTATTTATTATCAAGTTACAGTTTCTTAAGAAAAAAATTCATATCAAGCAATATGAACTATTAAATCGTAGGCACTTGTGTATTCATTTATACACACACACACACACACACACACACACACACACACACACTTTATTTTGTGCAACTGAGTTAGACTGCTTTGGTCCTTGACTTCAGGAGTGATCAAGTTAAAAACAAAATAAACATTAAAAAATAATTTCTTTTATGTGGTAAGAGTTACAAAAGCGGAGTACTGCACATATCAGGAATAAGACAATTGTGTCACAGTTCTTCTATCCATGCCCAATATTGCTGTCTAGCTAATGGCTCACTAAACAGAAATGTTACCTGCCATTCAAAGGCTGCTGTTGCTATGGTATGCAAGAGAAAAATTGTCATGACAATTGCCTCAGATGGCAAATAATGGGATTTGTAAGTAAGGGGTAAATATAGTTTGTCAGTCCAAATTATGTTTGCAACACCAGAATAAGAAAAGATTGTTTAAAAGCATTTTTTTTACCTACTGATGTGTCATTAGTGTGGACTACTAGAGGATATCAAGGTTTTGCCCTGAAAGAGATGCCATTCACATCAAACTGATAGTTAAGTGAAATCAGAAAACATGGGAAAGATAACTTATAATCAGGGAACAGCACAGCTCTATTTGCATCACCTCCTTCAGAAAGGGCGTTGTGTGGTCTTTCACACTAGAAAAAATACTAATTGGTAGTAGTCACTGGCAATTGGCAATGTTCTATAACTTGTTATGAATTAGATAGAAAAAGAATCCAGTTATGGGTGCATCGACAGACCCACAGGGGATACGCAACACTGTACTTGAGTTGTAGGGTCCTTCTACTTAGGCTGAACTAAGTCTACTAATGTTTCTGGGACTTTGAACCACCCTGCTCATCACCCCTGTTACATTGTACTACCCTGTGCATCCATTCACCCGCTCCATAAGTTTTGTGCAATGTGACAGGATTTCGATGGCTCTGTAGGGATCACAGTGGTGGATATCCCATTTCTTCTTGTAAACTGGCACAAGTACGGTGATCCTACAGTCACCTGGGATATGCTGTTCTCTCCACGCTGCTACAAGTAGCTTCTGGAGCCAATTCTCTCCTATCTCAGCAAGCATGTTTACCATATCCACTGTGACATTTACTGAGCCTGTAGCTGTACATGACTTGAATTTCCTTAGTGAAAGTTTTACATCTTACAGGGTGGTATCCTGTTCTTCTCATGTTGTATCCTGTTTCTGGGGCAGTACAGCATCTGTGGTCGTTATCATGATTGGTAAGCTGCTTTGAGTACTTCCTCCATCTTCCTTTGACGTACTGTGGACAGGACAGCATGTTGTTGCTGGCATCCCTCATGAAGTGTGTCAGTCTTCTTTGTCTGGATGTATTGGCCTTGCAATCTGATGTTTCCTTGTGACACATACCAAGTCTGTTTGCATTTGCATGTCTAGTGCCTCCAATGCCCTGTTCTGTGCTAATGCAACTCCTTTCTTACCTTCATTGTTAGTCAGTCTCTATTCCTTCCTACCCTGGGTGGTCATTCCAATCTCCCACTTTTGTCTGGACTCTACATTTCTTTTGCGTAGATCCTGTACTGCTGCATTACTCCACATGCTTTCCTTTATTACTTTATGGAAATACATGGCCAGGCCACAACTCATTTCTGTAGTCCTCACACATGCAGTTTTAAGATACTGCCATTCTTCAAGTAGGTTCGCAGAGGATATCTGTGCAATCTGTGGTTATACTGCAGTACCCTTTCCTCACTAGAAGAAATGCATCTGAGTAAGACATTGGCCAACTCGTGTACGTGGACTTGTGACTGTCTTACTGAACCATGTGTTAGCTACCATCAAGCAACCATGACCCACCCATGAGGAGCCAGACAGTGCTGACATCCTGATCTGTCTGTCACAATAAATTCATTCAAGTCACTCATTACTGAAACCGATTCATGATGCCCAGCTTTATATAGTAGATACTGCAGCTGATGTCTGACTGCACTCTTTGGCTCGCTATCACAACCCTGCAGTGGGGCATAGTGCAGTATTCATAATGTCAGCTTATCCTTACACTGAAGTCTGATTGCCATGAGTCTGTCACTAATTCAGACTTGATCTCTCACTGCCTTCTGAAGCCCTTCTCTCACCACAATTCACAGATGATTTCTAGCCTGTCCGCCCTCAAAGTAGTAGACTGTGGACCCCAAGCTATGTGCCTTGCCTGCACTGCCCTTCCAACTAGTCTTCTGGAAACATTGGATGTTCATCCTCCACCTTAGCATCATGTCATCCATGTCCAAGCTGCATCCTCTGTCAGTGAATCTACACCAGGCTAGCAATTCGCAGTTCATGTTTGACAGGTTCATAGATTATGTGTCTTGCAGTTGCTAACACAGCTACCAAAGGTAACCCAGGATGGGTAACTACAGACCGGCCAGCCAGTAGCTTATTGACCAGTGGCTGCTGAGTTGTATGTCAGGCACACAGACTATAGTGGGCACATATACGTTTTGTGGAGTACAGTAAAACTTTTAACATAATTTATGCTTTTGGTAGTGGGTGAAAAATGACAGGAGTAAGCAGTAGAATTCCTATTTAACACCTATCTCTTTTACCACAACAGAAGGAAGGATGCATAATGATAGCCTAAAAGGAAAAATATTTTTGAAAATATATACTGAGGGGAGAAGACATTGGAAAGGTGCAGAGAGTACTGTACACATGACCAAGGGTCATATAATCAGCCAAGAACTGTCAGGGAGAAAAGATCAGTAGTGATTAGCGATGCTGATGCTAGGTTGTTGCACATGAACTCATGGAATCTACAGTGGTATTGCAGAAGAAAGAGGTTTCCTAGGGTTGCGTCATAAGTTGTTAGTTATGCATTACAGGTGTTCAGTTAGTCCGAAAACACAGGATTGGGTTTCAAGTTTTCTAACATTTTCCAAATAAGGTGTGTATGTCTATATATTCATTGTCTAGAAGAAGAATTCTGCACCAAGTGTGCATGCCTGGTGTTTTACATTGTGCTGTAACGTGTACCCAGAAGACAGAGAGATACTGTTCTGTGGGCTGATACAGACATAAGGGGAGTTAGGATGACTGCACTTCAGTATTTTTCTCAGTTGTCCACTGAAAATGGGCTGCTTACTGTCAATGCAATGCAAATAGTTAATAACCTTTTCTGTTTTACAATTATTTTGTACTGTGATTGTTATTTATTATTTGTATATTGTCACTTTATCTTTACTTATGTTTTCTGGGGCTTCCCCCTCAGGTCTCCATTGAAAATGGGTTTGTTTGCAAACTCAGTTGGACTAACCTGGTTAACAAATGTGAAATAAATTAAATAAATAAATAAAATTGCCACATGGTGTGAACAATAGTCATCGTCACCCAAAATGCCTGCCATCCATTTGGTGACTTGCTTTATGTTACATGACTTTCGTAAACAGTTTGGTACACCTGTAAGGAGACCGGTATTTTGAAGTAGACGGTTAAGTGGAATAGTGATCGCACAAACATGGCTGTCCATTTGATTTGAGCTACTTTATGATGACCTGTTTATGCTTAGATGTGACTGCTTGGTGAAACAAGAAAGTACAGTTTTGTACCTACCATAAATGTAGATGTCCGATAGGAATGCATCTGCAGTCCTTACAAATGGGTTGTCCTGTCGTCAGGCAGCCCTTCGGTCGGCCGGATTCCAAAGTCTGGGTCTGGCTTCGGTTGGTGTCGCACTTCACCCGACGTCATTGCTGCAGTTACTCGGGTATAAAGGCATCAGCCAACGCCATTTTCCTCAGTGTTTCTTGCCCCAGATGCCAGGTGCCCTCTAGGAAGGCTAAATTTTGATAAATGCCAATGGTTCAAAATATTAGAGAGCAAACAAAAAATAAGCATGTATGTACATATATATACAAACAAATACACCACAATAGATTCTCCCAGCTAGCTATAAGAGGGGCAAATACCCTAGGAGTACCACAGAGGGGAAGGAGGGTGGTGACTGCAGATGCATTCCTATCGGACATCTACATTTATGGTAGGTACAAAACTGTACTATGTCCTTCAAGGATGCATCTGCAGTCCTTACAAATGGGTAGAATACCATAGCCAAACTGGGGGGAGGAGGAAAGATAGAATTATGGTGTAGTTAAGATCCCTTGCAAAACAGCAGTGGCAAAACCTGCTCGGGATCTAGAGTATAAAGGTAAATTATAATGCTTGGCAAATGTATGCACGGAGCTCCAAGTAGCAGCCTCTAAAATGTCTTTGGTAGCCACTCTGTGAGAAAAGCTGTGGTAGTGGCTGTAGCTCTTGTAGAGTGAGGCCTGATGTTTTCTGGAGTTTTCTTTCCATGGTAGGAGTAACAAAATCTAATGCAATTTCCTATCCACTTAGATATTGTCTGTTTTGCAATTGCTTTCCCTTCCATTCCTGCTGCATATGCTACCAGAAGCTGGTCAGTTTTTCTATTGCTCTTGGTCCTGTCCAGGTAGTAGCTTAATTGTCTGTGTACATCCAAGGTATGCAACAGTCTTTCTCCCCTGTTCTGTGGATTGGGGAAGAATGTAGGTAGGTGGATAGCCTGATTTAAAGATACTCTGGAGACCACCTTAGGCATAAAAGTAGGATTTGTTCTCATGGACACTCTATCTTGATGGAAGATCAGAAAGGGTTGTACTGCCATTAATGCCTGTAGTTCAGAAACCCTTCTTGCTGAAGTGATTGCCAGCAGGAAAGCAGTTTTCCATGATAAGTATTGCAATTCTGCTGTTGCTGCTGGTTCGAAAGGAGGTAGTGTCAATTTTTCTAGCACAAAGTTCAAGTCCCATGCAGGTAATGGTGGCTTCCTAGGAGGTTTTACATTTTTAATTCCTCTCAGAAACTGCCTGAGCAGAGGATGTGAGAAGACTGGAGGATCCAAGTCGTATTCTGCTGAAATAGCTGAGGCATGAATCTTAATGGAAGAGTAGGACAGGCCTTTGTGGAATAGCTCTGCCAAGTATTCCAGGATGTTGGCTATGTTTACCAGTGACACATCTTCCCCTTTAGCAGTACTCCAAAGGAGATATCTTTTCCATTTTGCTGAATAGGTTTTCCTTGTTGAAGGTCTGCGAGCTTCTAAGATAATGTCCTTAACCCTTTGGGATAAAATTGGGTTAATTTGTCTTGTGCAATGTTCCAGGCAGTCAGCTGCAGAGTTTTCAGGTTTGGATGCAGGGTGTTGTAATTGTTCTGAGTTAACAACAAGGGAACTAGGGGTAAGGGCCATATCTGTTCCCGAGACATGCTCCTCACTAATGGGTACCAATGTTGCCTTAGCCAATCTGGAGCTATCAGAATGATCCTTGGACGGTCCTCTTTGATCTTCAATAGCACCTTGTGCATCAAAGGAAGTGGTGGGAATGCATATGCTGACAGATTTTTCCAACTGAAGGATAGGGAGTCCACCTTCCATGCCAGTGGGTGGTACGTCCTGGTGCAGAATTTCTTTAACTGGTGATTGAGTGGGGATGCAAATAAGTCTATTTCTGGGAGACCCCATTTTCTTGTAATGGTTTTGAAGATGTCCGGATGCAGCATCCATTCGTGGGCATCCGTGGTAGTCCTGCTTAATATGTCTGCTAGAGTGTTTTCTTTCCCTGGTACAAAGATTGCTTGTAACTGAATGTTGTAACTCAGGGCCACATTCCAGAGGTCCAGGGCCATCCGCATAGAGGGTACGAATGTGTGCCTCCCTGCTTGTTGATGTACCACATAACTGTGGTGTTGTCTGTCCTTATCATCAATTGGCCTTGTCGAAGAAATGGTTTGAAAGTCTGAATTGCCAGTTTTACTGCCAGCATTTCCTTTAGGTTTATGTGTAGGTGCAGCTGCTCTTGAGTCCATAAACCCTGTATGCATTTGTTCATCATGTGGGCCCCCCAACCGAGGTCTGAGGCGTCCGTTGTGATGGTTTGGCTTGGTTGAGTGCTGTGGAAGGGCAATCCTTCGTTTGATTGGCAGGCCTGAGCCCACCATTGGAATTCTTGCTTCAGGCATGGAATTATTGGAATTTGAGTTTCCAGGCTGTGCTTGTGCTGAGACCATAAATTCCTTAGGTACCACTGTAGTTTTCTCATATGCAGTCTGGCATGTGGTACCAATATTATGCAGGATGCCATGAAGCCCAATGATTGTAGGACTTTTCTTGCTGTTAGATGGTTTTGTTTTGTTAATGCCAAGAAGTAGAGAGGGAGTTGCTCCTGTTTTTCTACTGTTAGGAATGCCATTTGTTTGATGTGTCCAGCTCCGCACCCAAAAAGGTTATCTTTTGGGATGGTATCAGCCTTGACTTTTTTATATTGACTGTGTATCCCAGGGCTTGTAGAAGGTAAATGACTCTTTTCAAGTCTTCTGCTAGCTTGTTTTTGTTGTCCGCTTGTATTAGGCAGTCGTCCAGGTAAGGGTAGATTTGGATCCCTGAAGCCTGCAATGAGCGATTACTGATGCCAGGCATTTCGTGAACACTCTGGGCGCAGTAGATAAGCCAAAGGGCAATGCTGAGAATTGATAATGCTCTGATCCTGCAAGAAATCTGAGGTATCTTCTGCAATTTGGTCGTATGGGGACGTGCAGGTATGCCTCCTTGAGATCTAGAGTTACCAGCCAAGACTCCTTGCCCAGCATGGGAAGAAGCTGCTGTAGGGTCAGCACTTTGAATTTTGGAACAATGAGGAATGTGTTTAAAGCGGACAGATCGAGAATAGGTCTCCATTTGCCTTCTTTCCTTGGTACTAGGAAGAGTCTGGAGTAAAAGCCCTTTCCTTGCTCCATATGTGGTACCTTTTCCACAGCTCTCATCTTTAATAATTGATTTACTTGTTGTAGAGCTTCTGCCTTTTGATTTGGAGGTAGGTTTGGCATTCCTCTCTTTCCTGGTAGAGTATGGAAGTGAAACCTGTAACCTTGGTCTATTGTCTGCAAAATCCACTTGTCTCTTGTGATGTAATGCCAGTTCTTTGTAAATAAAGCTAGCTTTCTGCCTAAGGGTGCTTCTAGTTGTTCCCTGGTAGGCGGTGCCAGAGCCAAGTCACTGTGATTGTCCTGTATTAGTGGTGGTGGCTGTGTCTGTGCCTCGCTGGTTGTTACCCTGCCACTGGCGTCCCCTGTAGGCACCTCTGGATTGGCTTCTGCCTCTTGAACGCCTATTCCTGCCTCTCTGTGCTTTGGAGGAGTCTGGAAAGGACCAATTCTTGGAGGGCCAATTCCTGCTAAACCTTGGCGGTTGGACCTGTAAGAAATCTTTCACTGTTTGGACAGATTTTGCCTTCTCTTCCATCTTCTTCAGCACCTGTTGTGCAGGAGAGCCAAACAAATTGATCTTATCCATGGGAGCATCTAATAGTTTTGATTTGACATGGTCGGTAAGGCCTGCTCTTTTAACCATGCATGCCTTCTGATAACTGTGCCAGTCATGGCTGATCTAAAGGAAGCCTCCAGTGCATCATAGCCGCATTTTAAAGAATGGTTACTAACTTGCTGAATGTTATGTACCATTTCCTGAACATATTTCTTGTCTAAAGGTTCATCAGAGGACAGTTTTTGGTTAACTGGTCTAGCATAAATTTTTGATACTGGATCATATGAAATTGACAGTTCAAGGCCCTAGCTGACAGAGTAGCAGAAGTGTAAACTTTTTTACACCATCTCTAAGGACCTGGATTCCCTTTCAGAGGGAGGGATTTTGGCAGAGGTAGATGCTACAGCCTTGGGCCCCTGGGAGATAGTCTCGGATCTGCAAAGGAGCCTTGTATAAATGGTGCTGAGTGTCCGGGACCCTGTAGAACCTATCGGGCTTAGCAGGGGCGGAGGTAATGAATCAGGAGCAGTACAAGCATCATTAAATGCATCATCTACAACAGACAGAACTGGAGGTATAGCTAAAGGCCTATGTTGTGGTAAATGCAAAAAGGTTCTAAGCCTTTTTCTTGAGTCTGAAAAATCTTGGCCCTGCCACTGAAATTGTTCCCTCATAGCATGCAAGGTTTCCCCAAAGGAAAATTCCTCAGGTGGAGAGGCAGAAGGATGGACTCTTCAGCATCAGAGTCTTCATAAGGGGAAAAGGAGCCTCTGGAGGGTCTGTATTATCTGAATCATCAGTGTAATCATCTCTGGAAACTGGCTCAGGGTGCTCTGCTCTAGGCCTCTTCTCTGGAGGTGGGTGAGAGGCCCTGTCTGGGAGAGGTTGGGATCCCCGGATTAAAGAAATGAGATCCTCTGCTAAACTAAGCATTTGGGAACTGGAGCTAGGCCTGTGAGAGGGGGACTTAACAGGCACAGATTTAGTAGCTTTAGCTGCTTTAGCCCTGGCAAAGGCCTTAATGGACATGGCTGCAGGAGGCCTAGCAGCTCCACGTGCAGGGGTTGAAATATCCAAGGGAATAGTGTCAGATAATTCCTGAGAAACCACAACTGCAGGTTGGATTTCAGAAGCCAATTCCACCAGGTTGGAAGAGGCCTCGGTAGAAGGTAATCTTTCGGCTGAAGGAAGAACCGCTTGCTCGGTTTCAGCGAAACCGAGACAGTGTCGGTCCTTTCCTGCGTTTTTGGATATTTGTGAAGTCGGAGGATCCGACGGCATAATATAAGCAAAATCAGCTGCTCAGCAAATTCACCGCGTCCGTCGGGTAAAAGAAGCACAGGCTAGACAAGCTGCTACGCCGTGGTCTGGGCCTAAACAAGGTAAGCAGTAAGAGTGGAAATCTTTATGAGGTATTTGTTTCCCACAAGTTAAACAATTATTCACTTTTTCTGACATCGGCTGAGGCAAGAAAGAGTCCCAACGGGTACTTAGCTTTTAGAAGTCTTGGTAGTAGTAGAAGTATTCGGTAGTAGTAATCTCTGGTTCTGACCGACCGCACTTGCGAACAGCTTCTGCTTGCGCGGCAAGAAAGACTGAGGAAAATGGCGCCGGCTGATGCCTTTATACCGAGTAACTGCAGCAATGACGCCGGGTGAAGTGCGACACCAGCGAAGCCAGACCCAGACTTTGAAGGGCTGCCTGACGACAGGACAACCCATTTGTTAGGACTGCAGATGCATCCTTGAAGGACATCTATTTAAGTATTAATATGTTATTTTTTTTTTCTTTCGTTTAAAAACTGATTTACTAAATGATTCAGCTCTTACCTCATCTGATGCTATTGTTGGGATTCCTGTGAATATGGTAAGCCACTGTCTGTGACTTAGGGTTCCCATGCATATTCATCACACCTCCTTCATCTTCTGTTGCAGAACAGTCAACTGAAGTTATTCACTGAGGAGTTGTCGTCGTGTCTTTTGGCTTTTCCCGGTTAGGGTTCGCCACAGCGGAACTCTGGTCCGCTAATGATTGGCAGTAGATTTTTACGTGCCGAGTTGCCAGCTCTGACGCACAACCCTCAAGGAAGGTACGCACATTCACGCATGTCTCCACAAAGAAGATGCTTCAGCTGAGAATCGAACAGGACAACGTCTTACTGTGAGGCGACAATGCTACCGCAGCACCACCACCGCAGTGATGTCCGCATAATGAATTCATCTCCTCAGCAAGATACCCGTCAGCTCAGCTTGCCCCTTCCTCTACTGAAAGCCAGACTCTTTGTTATTCATCAGGCTTCACAAGTTAAGCACTTGTAGATGCTAGCATAGCTGAAGTGTGTGTTAACATAATTGCTCTAGATTCTAATTCTAGAGAATTTCTTATTTTTGTTGCTATGCAATTTGTGGCCATGGCCTCTTGTACATTTCCTGGCTTGAATGTACTTTGATTTTTCAGCTCAGCAATTTATAACCCAAAGTTTGCCCTTTGCATCCTTTTTTTCTGTTTTAAAAGACTTAGACCATCCCTGTGAGACATACTGAGTTGGAGTTTGTGTATAATCCTGCAAACTGTTTTTTGCAGCTCATTTGTTTTGTTGATGTTCCCTTAGGCTTGCCACCTTTTCAAATGCCCAAAGTGGGACTTTTTTTGTAGAAACGTCAGATTTTGCATGGCAAAACATATCCACAGCCAGTACAAAGGACAGAACTTCACTTTTTTGCCTAAATAAAAGCTTATTCTTGTAGCATTTTAGTTGCTTATTCTGTTTCTTATAACATTTAGGTGTTTCAGATACAAAATAACTGTTTTATGCACTTATTAAAGAAAATATAGGTAATATTTTTGTCCTAAAATCTCAGGACATTTGCAATTTTTTAAATTTTTTGCAGGACACAATTGCCCAAAGAGGAACTGTCCCTTGTAAAGTGGGACATGTGGTAACCCTAATATCCCTGGGGAAAAGGAGCCTCTCATGCTTGATCCCTGCTGTAAGAACTAAATTCAAATGGTTGAACTGCAACAGTTATGATTACTCAAAAAAAACTGTTGTACAAAACATACTGTTAGAGGAAGTCTGGTTTATCTAGCTTCTTGGGGAAATGTTACATTCTGTATACTGATGAATAGAACAGGATGTTGTGGCAACCTGGAAAAGAAAATAAATCTGAGAGTGAGCAAGAACAGTATGTACACTGGAACAGCAAGAGTAGGCAGTGCATAGCATGAAGTAAAGAATATACTAAGTTGCTTGAAAATCATCATACCAACAATGCACATGTGCACACAAAAGCAGTAGCAACTACAAGTAGAAGGACACATCAGTGACATGCTTAAGGGATAAAAATGCAGAATACTGCACATCTCTCTAAGGCAAATATGACTATTCATAATGATCAGAGTACGCTTAGGCAGTCATAGCTAAATCTGTCAGTGGCTGAGATTAACTGTTATCTGTATATGTCACAGGCATGTTTAGAGGAATACTTAAAACACCTTTACAGTAAGGATTACTAACAGCATAGTTGTACCTTAATTTACTGTGAAAGTGCTACTCGGATGAAAGCAGTAAGGAGGGAGGTGAGGGAACAG
Organism: Protopterus annectens; assembly: GCF_019279795.1. Lineage (NCBI taxonomy): Eukaryota > Metazoa > Chordata > Ceratodontiformes > Protopteridae > Protopterus > Protopterus annectens. The sequence continues at coordinate 106,627,968 of NC_056733.1, read as the reverse complement.
TTTTAGAGGCACACCAGGCTGACTGAAAGCAACTCTGTTTGATTGTTATTCAAATTAGCTGAACCTAGCAGGGCAGGAAATGTGAAACTCTTGCTGGCTGAGAGTGGGAATATGGGAGGAGTAATTTGAGAAGGAACACAAACAGATCAAAGTTGAATGCCTAAAAAAAAGTCTGTTTTCTCAGCAAAGAGCTGCTATAGTTGTGGAATCTTTTTTCACAGAATGTGTAACACATCAGCAAGAAACACATTTGTAAGAGGCACTGCATGATAGTACATGATGCTTTCACTAAGGCCTCTCAAAGTTAGCTGCTGTTCTGTGTTCTTCCATTCTAAGTGAATGGAACTGCCATATAACAACCCAGCTATGGGCACTGTAATCTCAGAAAAAGTAGACTCCCAGTGTATCGCAGGGAAGATTTTTCTTTAGAAGGAAACAAACTCTCATCAGGATGTCTGCCCCAGGAGGTCAGTCAGGTGTGCAAAAGTACACTTTTGTACCTACCATAAATGTAGATGTCCAATAGATATGCAACTGCAGTCCTGACATATGGGTTGTCCTGCCTCAGGCAGCCCTTCGGTCGGCCGGATTCCAAAGTCTGGGTCCGGCGTCCGCTGATGTCGCCTCTTCCCCGACGTCAGAGTGGCTGGGGTATAAAAGCATCAGCCGACACCATCTTCTTCAGTGTTTCTTGCCCCAGATGCCAGGTGCCCTCCAAGGAAGGCTAAATTTAGAGAATGGATAAAAAATTCCAGACATGCACAACAGTAATAAACAGATACACCATAACAGACATCCCCAAGCTAATTTGAAAAAGGGAGAGTGGACCCAAAAAAGAGAATTACAGAGGGGTAGGAGGGAGGGAAAACCTGACTGCAGTTGCATATCTATCGGACATCTACATTTATGGTAGGTACAAAACTGTACTATGTCCTTCAAGAATGCAACTGCAGTCCTGACATATGGGTTGAATACCATAGCCAAGCTGGGGGTGGTTTGGATCTAAGATAAGGATGGTGTAGCTAAAATGCCCTGCAGGACTGCAGAAGCAAAGCCTGCTCAGAATCTGGAATATAAAGGCAGGTTGTAATGTTTGGAAAATTATGCATGGAGCTCCATGTAGCAGCTTCTAGAATGTCCTTTGTAGCCACCCCTCTTAGAAAGGCTGTGGAGGTGGCTGTAGCTCTGGTGGAGTGTGGCCTGATATTGGCTGGTACACCTTTTCCATGGAAAGAGTAGCAGAATCTGATGCAGTGTCCAATCCATTTTGAAATTGTCTGTTTGGAAATTGCCTTTCCTTGTACTCCAGCAGCGTAAGCTACAAATAGTTGGTCAGACTTTCTGTTGGCCTTTGTTCTGTCCAAGTAGTAGCGCAATTGTCTGTGTATGTCCAAAGTGTGCAGAAGCTTTTCTCCTTTATTTTGAGGATTGGGAAAGAAAGTAGGCAGGTGAATTGCTTGATTTAGAGAAACCCTGGATATCACTTTTGGCATGAATGAAGGATTGGTTCTTAAAGAGACTCTGTCCTGATGGAAAATGAGAAATGGAGGTACTGCCATGAGGGCCTGTATCTCCGAGACTCTTCTTGCTGAAGTAATTGCCAACAGAAAAACTGTTTTCCAGGAGAGACATTGCAATTCTGAAGATGCTGCTGGCTCAAAAGGAGGAAGAGTTAATTTTTCCAAGACGAAGTTGAGGTCCCATGCAGGCACTGGTGGTTTTCTTGGAAGTTTGATATTCTTTATCCCTCTTAGAAACTGTCTTAGCAAAGGATGTGAAAACACAGGTGGATCACAGTTGTATTTTGCTGAAATTGCTGAAGCATGTATATTTTTATGAAGAATATGAAAGTCCATTTGAAGCATTTTCTGCAGTATTCTAGTATCTGTGGGATGCTCATTACTGATGCATCCTGACCCTTGTTGGCATTCCAGATGTTGAATCTCTTCCATTTGGCTGAATAAGTTTTTCTGGTGGAAGGCCTGCGTGCCTCCAGTAAGATCTCTTGAACTTTTTTGGAGAGAGATATGGGGAGAAGTCATGGAACCCTCCAAGCTGTCAGTTGCAATGTTTGCAGGTTGGGATGAACAGTCTTGTAATTGTGCTGAGTTATAAGCAGAGGCCATTGAGGCAGGGGCCACGGCTTGGTGCGAGTTATGCTCCTTAGTAATGGATACCAGTGCTGTCTTGGCCAGTCTGGTGCTATCAAAATGCCTTTCGGTTGCTCTGCTTTGATCTTCAGTAACACCTTGGTCATTAATGGTAGAGGTGGGAATGCATAGATTGTTAGAGAATTCCAGCTGAAGGAGAGAGCATCCATTCTCCAGGCTTGAGGATGGTGTGTCCTTGAGCAGAACTTCTTCAGATGATGATTGAGGTGTGAGGCAAAGAGATCTATGTCCGGCCTTCCCCATGCATGAGTTATTTGTGAAAAAATGTCTGGATGCAACATCCATTTGTGCGGGTCCATAATGTTTCTGCTTAGACTGTCCACCAGAACATTGTCCTTGACTGGAACAAACTCGGATAGCAACTGTATGTTCAGTTTCAGGGACTTCTCCCAAAGAGTCATTGTTAGTCTGCAGAGGGGGTAAGAATGGGTGCCTCCCTGTTTGTTTATGTACCACATAACAGTGGTGTTGTCTGTCTTTATTAGCAGATGACCTTGCTGAAGAAATTTTCCGAAGGCCTCGATTGCATGAATCACTGCCAACATCTCTTTTTGATTGATGTGCAGATGCAATTCCCGGGGTGCCCATTGCCCTTGAATGCATCTGCCCTCCATGTGCCCCATCCATGATCTGAGGTGTCTGTTGTAATGGTTTGGCTTGCTTGAGGTTTGTTGAAAGACATGCCTTTGTTTAGCTGGCTTGCTTGTGCCCACCACAAAAATTCCTTTGTAGACATGGAATGAGTGGAATAATTGCTTCTAAGTTGTGGCTGTGTTGAGACCATAAACTTTTTAGGTACCATTGTAGTTTTCTCATGTGTAGTCTTGCCAGTGGAATCAGAAGAATGCAAGATGCCATGAAACCCAGGGCCTGCAGGATTTTCCTTGCAGTCATCTGGGAGTGCTTTGCTAGGCTTTTGAAGTAATCTGGTAATTGTTCTTGTTTTTCTTCTGTGAGGAAAGCCATTTGTGAGTTTGTGTCCAGTTTGGCTCCTAGAAAAATTATTTGTTGGGATGGTAGTAGTCTTGATTTTTGAATGTTGACTGTGTATCCCAAAGCCTGTAGTAAGTGAATGACATAGTCCAAGTTTCTTATCAAGGCTTGCTTGCTGTCCGCTTGTATAAGGCAGTCGTCCAGGTAAGGGTATATTTGTATCCCCTGAAGTCTGCAGTGTGCAATTACTGATGCCAGGCATTTCGTGAATACTCTGGGCGCAGTAGATAAGCCAACAGGCAATGCTGAGAATTGATAATGCTCTGACCCTGCAAGAAATCTGAGGTATCTTCTGCAGCTGTGTCCGATTGGGACATGCAGGTATGCCTCCTTGAGGTCCAGAATAACCAGCCAAGACCCCTTGCCCAGCATGGGAAGAAGTTGCTGTAACGTCAGCATTTTGAATTTTGGCACAATGAGAAAAGTGTTTAGAGCGGACAAGTCCAGTATAGGTCTCCATTGCTTTTCTTTTCTTGGAACAAGGAACAGTCTTGAGTAGAATCCCTGGCCTTGTTCCTGAGGAGGAACCTTTTCTATTGCTTTGATTTGTAGCAGCTTTGAAACTTGAACGAGTGCCTCTGCCCTTTGATTTTGTGGCAGGTTTGGCATGCCTTGTCTTGTTGGTAAGGTATGGAAGTGGAACCTGTAACCTTTGTCTATTATGTCCAAAATCCATTTGTCCTTTGTTAAAACGTGCCAATTTTTTGAAAATAAAGATAATTTTCCGCCTAAAGGTGCTTCTCTTTGAGCCTTGGTCGGCGGTGTCAAAGTCAAATCATTGTGATTGTCTCTGTGGAGCAGTAGAAGTCCCTGCGCCACTTCTCTGATTAGTTGGTTGCCATTGGCGGCCCCTGCAGGAGCCTCGGTATTGCCCTCTACCTCGAGCACGCCTGTTTTTTCCCCTTTGGAACATGTCAGTGTCTGGAAAGGACCAATTCTTCGAAGGCCAATTCCTGCTGAACCTTGGTGGCTGAACCTGGAGGAAATCTTTGACTGTTTGTACTGATTTAGCCTTTTCCTCAATTGATTTCAACACACCCTGTGCATTAGCACCAAATAGCTTGTCTTTTTCCAGAGGTGCATCTAGAAGCTTTACTTTAACATGATCTGGCAATGTCTGTTCTTTCAACCAAGCATGTCTACGTATGATGGCCCCTGTCATAGCTGCCCTACATGAAGCTTCCAATGCATCATAACCACACTGAAGAAAATGATTGCTAACCTGCTGAGTATTATGAACCAAATCCTGCAAGGCCTTTCTATCTAAAGGCTCAGGAGAGGCTAACTTTTTCTGCAAATCATCCATCAAGAAATCCTGATACTGAAACATATGAAAAAGACAGTTAAGTGCCCTCATGGCAAGGGTGGTGGAGGTATAAACTTTTTTACCCCACCTCTCCAGGGACCTAGATTCCCTGTCTGCGGGTAAAGGATTTTTGGCCGTGGAAGTGGCCACTCCTTTGGGCCCCTGAGAAATAGTTTCTAGGTCAACAGAGTGGGCCTTAAAGAGATGTTTATGAGTTTCAGGAACCCTGTAATATCTGTCTGGCTTGACAGGAGCAGGAGGGAGAAAATCGGGAGAAAATCAGGAGAAGTACTGGAGTCTGAGTACACATCATCCAATACATCTAACACAGGTGGAATAGCTAAAGGCCTGTGCTGGGGTAACTTAAGGAAAGTCCGAAGCCTTTTCCTGGAGTCGGAGAAATCCTGGCCCTGCCACTGAAAATGCTCTCTCATGGAGTGGAGAATTTCCCCGAAAGAAATATCCTCAGGAGTAGAGGCAGAGGGAATGGATTCATCAGCATCTGAATCCTTGTAGACCGGGAAGGATTCTTCCTGGGAATCTGAATGGCCTGACTCACCAGAGGCTTCATCTGAGGAAAGGGTATCTGCCTGCTCAACCCTAGGCCTTTTGTCTGAAGGCGGCTGAGAACCTCTGTCTGGATGAGCCTGAGAGCCCCTGATTAAAGAAATTAGATCTGCAGCTAAAGTCATGATCTGTTTATCAGAATAGGGACCCTGTGAAAAAGATTTAGGAGGGTGAGACTTAGCCTGGCTGGCAGCCTTAGCACGTGTGTAGGCCTTGATGGACATAGTCACAGGAGGCCTAGCTGCCCCATGTGCTGGAGTAACTTTGTCCACTGGTATGGTGTCAGGCAAATCTTGGGCTTCGGTTTCAGGAGGAAAATCAACAACCGGCACCGGGGTAGCCTCCGGGACCGAAGTGTGCAGTAAAGCGGTGTCGTCGGCCTGGAGCCGTTGAATTACCGCCTCCAAAGAGACCGATGCACTTGCGGTAGGCTTAAGCGTGGTGTCGGTGGAAGTCGCGGGCCACGAATGTCGGTCCCGGTCCTTCCGTTTTTTTGGAAATATGTGCTGTCGGTAGTTCCGATGGCATGATATAGGAGTAATTTTCCCCAAAAACGTCTTCAGCAAATTCTGCCCGGCGCCTAAGTGTGCGCTTATTGAAGCGAGCACAGGCAGCACAGGCCGAGACGTCGTGGTCTGGGCCGAGGCAGGGAAGGCAGTAAGAATGGAAGTCCTTATGAGGTATTTGTTTACCACAGGACAAGCAATTATTAACTTTTGCAGTTTTATCTGACATCGGCTGAGGCAAGAAAAGGTTCCCCAACGGGGTACTTAGCTTTTTGATGACTTCGGTATCTGAAAACACAGGAGCTGGCCGATCGGCACTTGTGAACTGCTTCTGCTTCGGGCACCGTGTGGCAAGAAAGACTGAAGAAGATGGCGTCGGCTGATGCTTTTATACCCCAGCCGCTCTGACGTCGGGGAAGAGGCGACATCAGCCGACGCCGGACCCAGACTTTGGAATCCGGCCGACCGAAGGGCTGCCTGAGGCAGGACAACCCATATGTCAGGACTGCAGTTGCATTCTTGAAGGACATCTGAATAAGTGACTACTGTGAAATTGAAGTGTATTAACCCACCAGATGTGCAGTAGCAAGCCCCGCCCAAACCTCGCCTGTGACCATTTTGACTGCACCGCCCACCGTTTGATTGAAAGATGCCACCAAAACACAAGGTAATTTAGACCTATATTTCGCCATTAATAAAACAGTTTTTAAACATTTTTTGTGCGATATCACTACTTCAGTCTCTGAGCCCTGAATATTATAACATTGTTTTATAAACAAATCAAAACACCATAGCACTCAACTGAATCAGGTACAAATCTCAACAAAATCAGAGAAACATCCATTAATAATCATGGGCAATCAAAGACATTTTAAAATATTAGTGCTATTAACACAAGACATTGACACAACTAAAGAATGTGAAATATACATTTTCTGAAGTGAAATAAGTAAATAACTCTAATTATTGGCATTAGAGTTAAGTCATCACTTTTTTATATACATCACCAGTTTTAGCATGGATTAAGAGGTAGAGAGCTAACATCTTGAGTAAAAAATCAAGACGTCCTTTAAATAGGGAGAGTTGACAGATATGCACACCAGTCAGGTGTACCTCATTACAAGTAACATTTCTTATTTTTAGTCTTTAAAAAAAATCTATGTTCCAAACTGTTCGACACTGAAAGTATCTTGTCACACATTAATCAAGAAATTTTAAACAAATAAAAGCAGTGTTATACCTTCCACTGGGTTTTAAATTCATAGCAAAGATGCAGAAAGAGGAGCACTTCCTCCTCCCTGAATAATGAATAATGATGATAATAATAATCATAATAATGAATATGTTTTCCAATCGTGGAGTGTTTTAATAAGTGACAATGGATCTTTGTACAGGTTTAGTTCAGTTATTAAAAAATTAAACCCCTTTACAAAGGTGTAATATATGAAGAAATGAGTAACACTTTGAGGAGCAAAGTACAGTTTTGTACCTACCATAAATGTAGATGTTCGAAGATCCACATTGCTGCAGTCCTTACACTTGGGTAGTCCGCTGTCCTCGGTCGGCCCGAATATCGAAGTATTAGGCTGACGTCGGTCAAGGCACTTAAGACTGACATCAGGACGTCAGGGTACAAATGCGCATGACCGACGTCATATCCTCAGTCTTTTCTTGCCCCAGATGTCAGAAGACCCTAAAGAGAAAGGTCAAAACCAAAAGAGAGCAAAAAACAACCAACCACCCTTGCACCAACCATATGTACAATATATACAATATCCACAATATTTACAACCCAACCCACACAACCGCCTCTAACACCAGAGGGAAGGAGGGAGACTGCAGCAATGTGGATCTTCGAACATCTACATATATGGTACGTACAAAACTGTACTATGTTCTTCATCTCACATTGCTGCAGTCCTTACACTTGGGTAGAATCCCAAAGCAGAGGTAAGGGAGGATGGCAAAACTATAAAGCAGTAGGAGCTGCCAAAATGCCCTGTAAAATTGCAGTGGCAAAACCAGCCCTAGATTTAGAGTAAAGTGGAAAGTGATAATGCTTAGAGAAAGTATGCACTGAACTCCAAGTAGCCGCCTCCAAAATATCTTTAGTTGCCACCCCCCTTAAAAGCTGTAGAAGTGGCAGTAGCCCTAGTGGAATGAGGCCTAATCCCAGCTGGAATCTCCTTACCATGATGGGAATAACAGAAAGCAATACAAAACCCAATCCACTTAGAAATAGTTTGTTTTGACACAGGCTTGCCCTGAGAACCCAAAGCAAATGAAACAAATAATTGCTGAGACTGCCTGAACCCTTTAGTTCTGCTCAAATAATATCGCAACTGCCTGTGCACATCCAAAGTGTGCAAAATCTTTTCCCCTTTATTTTGGGGTTTGCATAAAAAGTAGGCAAATGAATAGTTTGGTTTAAAGCCACACTAGAAACCACTTTAGGCATAAAGGAAGGATTAGTACGCAAAGACACCCTATCCTTATGGAAAATTAAGAAAGGCTCAACCGCCATAAGGGCCTGCCCTTCTTGCAGAGGTAATGGCCAACAAAAAAGCAGTCTTCCATGATAAATATTTCAACTCGGCAGTAGCTGCAGGCTCAAAAGGTTGTAGAGTGAGTTTCTCCAACACAAAACTGAGATCCCAAGCAGGAGTAGGAGCTCTACGTGGGGGTCTTATATTCTTTGCCCCTCTGAGAAATTGCTTAAACAAAGGATGAGAAAACAATGGTGGGTCACAGTCATAGTGAGCAGAAATTGCTGCAGCATGAACCTTAATAGAAGAGAAGGACAAACCTTTGTCCAGTAACTCAGTAAGATATTGAGGAGCCACACTTAAATTAGGCTCAGAAACATCAAATTCCTTTGCTGTACTCCAAAATAAAAATCTCTTCCATTTATCTGCGTACACTTTCCTTGTACTAGGCCTTCTGGCATCCAAAATAACATTCAAAACTTGCTGTGGAAGCTGAGACCCTCCAGGGTTCAAAACAGAATATGCCAGGCTGTTAGGTGAAGAGAGTGAAGTTTGACATTGAGTAAATGACTGCTCTCCTGAGACAGCAGGTGTGGAATCGAAGGTAAAGGCCATGGAGGCTCCGTGCCAGACTTCTCAGTAATGGGTACCAGTGCTGTCGAGGCCAATCTGGAGCTATTAAAATCATCTTTGGCTTGTCCTGTCTGACCTTCAGGAGTACCTTTGGGAGGAGAGGCAGAGGTGGAAAGGCATACACATGAAGCTTGCTCCAATTGAATGAAAGAGCATCCACTTTCCAAGCTGTGGGATGAGACCTTTTGTGCAAAACTTTGGCAGCTGGTAGTTTAGTGGAGAACAGATCTATGTCTGGAGTTCCCCATAACACTGTCAATTCCTGAAATACATGAGGATCCAATTTCCACTCGTGGGGATCCATAATTTGTCTGCTCAACACATCTGCTAAGGAGTTCTGTGCTCCCAGCAGAAACCTTGCCTGAAGATTTAGCTGTAAACTGAGAGCAGTCTCCCACAAAATCATTGCTTGTCTGCATAGAGGATAAGAATGTGTTCCCCCTTGCTTGTTGATGTACCACATGACAGTTGTGTTGTCTGTTAGAACCAACACCTGTCCTGGAAGAAGTAAATCCTTGAAAGCTATTAATGTAAATTGGACTGCTAACATCTCCTTCAAGTTGATATGTAGATGTTGAAGTCTGGCAGGCCACGTGTCTTGTACCCACTTTCCATTTAGATGAGCTCCCCAAGCTTTGTCTGAGGCATCTGTCGTTAGAATCTGACTCGCCTCTGGCCGGGTCACAGAGAGTCCCTTGTTTAGGTGACATTCCTGAGCCCACCACAAAATTCCTTTTGAATGCAAGGTATTATCTGAATGACAGTGTCCATATCTTGGCAGTGCTGTGTCCATACATTTTTGAGATACCATTGCAGCTTCCTCATATGCAGTTTGGCATTGGGAAGCACCAGAATACAAGATGCCATGAACCCCAAGGCTTAAAGGACTGTCCTTGCAGTCAGCCTGGACTGATGAGACAATTGATGGAAGTAAAGAGAAAGATTCTTTTGTTTGTCCGGGGTCAAAAGGCCATCTGGGATGCTGTATTCAGTCTCACACCCAGAAAGCACATGTCCTGAGAGGGTACTAGACTGGACTTTATTTCGTTCACAGAATACCCCAGGCATCTTAGCACTGCTATCACATATTGTAAATGATGAAGAAGTTCGTCCTTTCCTTGGGCCAGAATCAGGCAATCGTCCAAATAAGGATAAATCTGTATTCCTCTTAGCCTGAAGAAAGCTATCACTGGAGCCAGAACCTTCGTGAACACTCTGGGCAGTAGATAAGCCAAAGGGCAATGCAGAGAACTGATAATGAGAAGTCCCAGCCCGCAGGTACTTCCTGCAACTTAGCCTGATAGGAACATGAAGGTAAGCCTCCTTGAGATCCAGAGTCACCATCCAGTGATCTTTGCCCAGCAGAGGTAAAAGCTGTTGTAACGTCAACATTTTGAACTTGGGAATGTCCAGATAAGTGTTGAGGATAGATAAATCCAAAATTGGTCTCCACGTGTTCCCCTTCTTTGGTACTAGGAACAGGCGAGAATAAAATCCTAGGCCCACTTCTGGCAGAGGGACCGGTTGTATGGCCCCTATTTGAAGCAGCAGAGAAATTTGTTTGTGAGCCTCTAGTCTTTGCTGAGGAGGAACGTCCGGCATGCCTTTGAAAGGAGGCAAGGTATGGAAATAAAACCTGTAACCTTGGTGTATGATATCCAATACCCATCTGTCTTGGGTAATCAAACTCCAATTTTCCTTGAAGAGTGCCAACCTTCCTCCCAAAGGTGCTGCCAGGCAAGAAGGATCTGGCAGCTGAAAAGGTAGGTCATTGGGCCTGTTTACAAAAGGACTGGCCCCTGCCCTCACCCGAAGATTGTGCAGGTGAACTCCCTGTTCTAGGTCTGAAGGAGCTCTGAGCTCTGCCCCTACCACGTCTAGATCGACCCCTAGACTGTGAATCATAAGAAGAATCGCCCACCCCTTAGCAGGCCAATTCCTACTAAACTGGAGGCTGAACTTGCAAAAAATCTTTAACAGCCTGCATAGACTTAGCCTTGTCTTCCATTTTCTTCCAAGACTGACTCCACAGGAGAACCAAACAACACATCAGACTGTAAAGGAGCATCCAAAATCCTTGTCTTAACATGGTCAGATAAATTCTGATCCCTCATCCAGGCGGTACTGACCCAGTGGCAGCCACCCTAGACGAGGCCTGTACAGCATCAAAACCACATTGTAAAGAATGCTTACCCACCTGTTCAGAGACATGTACCAAATCTTGTAATTCTTTACACTCAATGCCTTCCACCAGAGCATCTACCTTAGACTTCAATTGTGTAAGAATATAATTTTGATACTTCAACATGTGAAACTGGCAATTCAAAGCCCTCATAGCTAAGGTGGAAGAAGTATAGACTTTCTTTCCCCATCTATCCAAAGCTCTGGCCTCTTTATCTGGAGGAACCGGATTTTTCACAACAGAGGCCTTGACACCCTTAGGTCCCTGACTAACAGTTTCTGGGTCCGCCCTAGGACTCTTATAAAGATATTTATGAGCCTCAGGCACCCTGTAATACCTATCCGGTTTAACAGGAGCAGGAGGCAAAGAATCAGGATTAAGTGAAGCCTCTGCAAATACATCTTCCACAACATCCAGAACAGGTGGTATAGCCAAAGGCCTATGCTGGGGTAAAAGCAAAACTCCTAAGCCTTTTCCTGGAATCAGAGAAGTCCTGACCTTCCCACTTAAAATGTTCCTCATGGAATGAAGTGTCTCTGAAAAGAAAAATCCTCTGGAGGAGAAGCAGAAGGGTCGAATCATCTGCATCAGAATCAGAATAAGGAGAGTACTCCTGCAAGTCTTCAGCCGAAGACTCTGAAACATCAAGCCTGCTCAAAACTCCCCAACTCTGGTTCCACCCTAGGCCTCTTATCAGGAGGGGCAAAGAACCTCTAATCAAAGTAATTAAATCTTCTGCCATTTTAAGCATGTGCTTCTTGGGCACAGATCCTGTAGAACTAGGAGTGACACCAACAGAAGCTAGACCTGGCCTGCCTCTGGGAGAAGCCTTGGAAACAGAAGGAGAGGGCCTAACCACCCTAGGAAGGAGGGAGTACAGTAACTTGAGAAGCCCCTTCAGCCTGACCTGCCTCCTGAGAGGCCACATCCTGCAATATCAAAGTCTCCCTTGGGACTCCAGAGTGGAACCACCGGTTCCACTGACGCCTCTAAAGAACCGTCCCGCACGACGCGTGCGGGCGACTCTTCTTGCCTGGGCTTAGCTGCTTTGTCTTTGCGAAGCGGGCCGGAGCATCCGACGGCATATTGTAATTGCACCGCTTCCCAAAGACCAACCTGGCACAATCCGCTAATAGTGCGCTTATTGAACCTAGCACAAAGCGACACCCAACAACGTGCTCAGGCCCCAAACAAGGAATACACAAAGTATGATAGTCCTATCGCGGTATCTGCTTCCCACAAGAAATACAGTTATTCACTTTTCTGACATCCGGTAAACCACTGAGGCAAGAAAAACTAAAATATTCTACTTAGCCAACTTTGATTCGGTCTGAAACTCTCGATTGAAAAATTTCAGAAACGCCGACGGCACTTTGCAACGCTGCGCTTGCTGCTTCTGCATCGGACCATGCGGCAAAAGACTGAGGATATGGCGTCGGTCATGCGCATTTGTACCCTGACGTCCTGATGTCAGTCTTACCAGCCTTTTGATATTCGGGCCGACCGAGGACAGCGGACTACCCAAGTGTAAGGACTGCAGCAATGTGAGATGAAGAACATCTCTAATATATCAAGAGCTGTGTCAACCACAATTAATATCTCAATTTAGTTTTGAATGTGTTATTTTCTTTCATAACAGTATTTGGTTGTCAAGATGTTTGTGGAACATTTGAATGGAAAGGGACTAATTACTACACGACACGGATTTACCATTACATTTGCATTGCGTGTCAATCACGGCACATTGCCGTTAATCCCCGCCCTCCAGCATGTCAATCACGGTGGGCACGCCCATTCTTGCGTGAACTCGGTGGAGGATTAGTACACTTCAATTTCTCTGTGACTACTTCTATCTGGTACATTCAGGTTTGTAATATGCCAAACTTAAGGAAAAGTTATACAATATATCCTTTTAAAATGTTTTCCTGTAGTTGTCCTTTAAAACCTTTCAACTGTGGCTGTTTTGTGTAGAGATAATTTAAGTTCTAGAGTACATTGCATATTTATAGTGATTACTGTACCAAGTCACTAATAAGCCTTGAATGTTTAGTTATACTATCAATTGGATAATATTGCACAGTAATAACTGCACACCCTTTTAAGGGCCTTTGAGTAGCTGATAAATATTAGCTGGGTGGTGGTAAGTGGTACTACCGTATAGTCTGGGTAAAAGCGGCACAGCTGGAGAACCTGTGCCAGCCTTCCCCAGGAGTGTCTGTGTGGTTGTATAACCTTTTCTCAAAGTGTGTGTGTGTGTGTGTGTGTGTGTGTGTGTGTGTGTGTGTGTGTGTGTGCGCGTCAGCTACTTGGGCAGTGACACGAAGCACTGGTTGGACAGAGAGGGTGCTGGAGGTTTTAGCTTGCCCACTAGGCTGAGATCTGAACCCTATAGCTGTGCCAGTGGGGAGTCTTAGTGGGGACCTGGAGAGCAAGGGAGCGACCAGCCCCGGACTGACTGAGATCTATGTGTGCTCTTAAGGGAAATTGCACTTTACTGTGTGTATTTGTTATCCTTTCCTCCTATATGAGATGCCCCTCACTGGTGTTAGTGGTGAGGATTGAGGCTCCTTGACTGCTGGGCCAGGACACGGGTGTCACATATTAATTGTTTGGCAGTGGTGGGATATCCACACCACATATTAATTGTTTGGCAAATACTGACTAGCTTGTAGTGGGTGTGGGTAGAGTGAATTCCTGTAGCTTGTGTACAGTGAGCTTTGAAGGTGTTTTGTCCTCTAAATCAGCCACGCAGTGAATACTCACAGAGTTCAGATCACGATTGTTTTATTTCTTTTGTTAGCTTAGTTAGTCAGGGTGAGCAGGCAGCATGTCAGCTGAGGAGTATGGAAAACTGACAAGGGGCCAGCTGGTGGAGATGTGCTAGGCTAGGGGACTGGTTCACGGAAACCTGACTAAGGCAGACCTGATTGCAGCCTTGGTTACAGCTGCATCAGAAAACAGCAACCAGGAGGACAATCAGACTGGTAGTGGAGATATAATACCTCCGGAGAATGGACAGCTCAACCTTTCTGCAGAGGACTTAAAAATCCATCTGGAGCTAAAGAGACTTGAGTTGGAGGCCAGGCTTGTGGAAATAGAAGCAAGTGAGAGATTGAGGCATCTAGAGAGTGAGAACAATGAGAGAATGCGATGTTTGCAGGCTGAGGAGAATGAGAAACTGCTACGCCTAGAAGCTGAGGTAAAGCAAAAGCAGAGGCAGCATGAGAAGGAGATGCTGACTCTTCACCAGAGTCATGGAGGTAATGGGGAAGGGAGTAACTGGACTCCAGAAGCACAAAAGGTCAATAAATTTCTTCCGCAGTTTAAAGAGGGGGATCATTTTGATAAGTTCATTCATATGTTTGAGAGGGTATGCAAACAGTATTGTGTTGACCAAAGGCTCTGTGTACGGTTCCTGACCCCCTTACTCCATGGTAAAGCTGTAACTGTTTTGTAAAAAAATGTCTGACATTGTATGTTTTGATTATACTGTTGTTAAAAGTCATTTGTTAAGCTAACACCTAAAACGTATAGGAAAAAAATTTGTGAGCACAGACGCAAGGCAGATGAAAGTGTGTGTGAATATGTTGCTGAACTAAGCACTTATTTCCATAGGTGGGTGAGTGGATGTCAGGTCACCACTTCTGAAGGGCTGGCAGACCTTTTGGTGAGGGAACAACCCTTAGCACTTTGCCTGAGGACATGAGGATCTGGTTAGCTGATAGACAATGTGCTACTTCAGATGAGTTGGGGAAGAAAGGAGACCTGTAGCTAGCAAGCAGGGCAGCCCTGCACAGGAAAGGGACCCACAATACTGCTCATGGGTCTAAAGAAACCCATGGTGGGCAGCACAGACTGCCCCAACAGAATCTTCCAGTAGCAGGGAAAGATACTAGTCCAGGTAGTCCAGGAGCCAGGGTTAAATGTTTTGAATGCAGCCAGTGGGGCTATGTGGCATACAGGTGTCCACAGAGGCAAGGTGGGGAACAAAAGGTGAGGGTGCCAGTAAGACAAAATGCCAACAGTAGGTTGTCTTGAGACAACAGGTGTACTGAACTACCATCCTGCAGATGTGCTGATAGGGAAGGATTTGGATGAGGCAGTACCATGTGCTTATGCAGTTATATGCGGTCAGGCTAGGAGACAAGCATGTGGGCTTGGTAGCCTGGGGGAGACCCAAACAGTCTACATACTTGCAGCCAGGACTGCTAGAGTGGTTACTTCAGGGAGGAAGTTACTCTGTAGCAGTTTGACTGAATGTGAGCCACAACAGCTTGTGGGTACTGATGGCCCATTGGACAGAGTAACTGCAAAGGTACAGGTGAGTAGTAGTACCCATACCCAGGCTGACAGTGGTGCCTCACAAGGTGGTAAGAAAGGTAAGTGATGTTAACTACATGGTGGAACTGCTAGGCAAAAGGCAGGGCCACAAATTGTACCATGTTAACATGATGAAACCTTACCATGATAGGGAGGCCCTTGTGCTGAGCATTTGCAGTGGATTGCAGAAAGAGTCTGAGGGAGATCTGGTGACTGATCTCCTCAGTGAGGCTCGGGCTGACACCTCAGTGGAAGGGGTAGCAATGTCCCAGCAGCTATCTCCTACCCAGGTTCGAGAAATCCAAACAGTGTTGCAGGAATTTGGGGACATGTTCACTGGGAAACCAGGGTGAACCCACCTGGGACAGCACCAGGTGGATACAGGACCCCAAAGGCCTATTAGGCAGGACCCTTATAGAGTGCCTGAGAGAGTCAAACAGACTCTGAGGGAGAAGGTACAGGAGATGTTAGAACTAGGGGTGATTCAAGAGTCCAACAGTCCCTGGGCCTCCCCAGTGGTGCTGCTGCCAAAAAAAGATGGCAGCACCAGGTTGTGTGTGGACTACAGGAAATTAAACAGTCACACAGAGTCAGATGCTTACCCCAAGCCTGGGACAGATGAGGCCCTAAAGCAGCTGGGTGGGGCTAAGTATCTTACAACCACTCATCTTACCAAGGGTTACTGGCAGGTGCCCTTGACTCCCAGTGCTAGAGAGAAGTCAGCTTTTGTGATTTATTTTGGCTTGTATGAGTTCACCAAGATGCACTTTGGGATGAAGAATGCCCCAGCGACTTTCCAGAGGCTGGTAGATTGTATCCTAGCAAGAGGGTTTGCCCTTGCTTACCTAAATGATATTGCCATCTACAGCCATTCCCGGCCAGAGCACCTTTAGCATGTCAGGGAGGTGCTGGGCAGACTACAGAGGGCAGGGTTGACCATTAAGCCGAGCAAATAGGTGGGTATGGCAGAGGTCTCCTACCTAGGACATAGAGCAGGGAGTGGTATGATAAGGCCAGAACCTGCCAAAGTGGAAGCCATTCAAGCATGGCCTGCACCTGTTACTAAAAAGCAGGTGAGGGCATTTTTAGAGAGAGCAGGGTACTACAGAAAGTTCGTCCCTAGTTATAGTACCATAGCTGCTCCACCCTCACAGACCTGACAAGGAAGAAAGTCAAGTGAGTAATAAGTTTTGGTTGAGGGATGTCGATGTTTTGAGATAATGTCTTTAACCCTAATGGATAAATCTGGGTTGAGATTCCTTTGTTATGTTCCAAAGAGTATCGTGTGGTGTTTGGCTTTGGGGATGCATCAGACTCATTGCAAGATGTTGAAGAGGTCTGGGGTAGGGGTATCGTGCTGCAGGTGTTCCCGGACATACCTTGCCCCTAGTAGCAATGCTGGAGTAGGCCATGGCCTCCTTTGGATCAAGATGTCAAGTGACCTCTTGGTCTTCAGTAGCACTTTCAAACATGTAGAGTGTGGGAATGTGGCAGCGTCAGGTTTTCCCAACTGAAGGATTAGGAGTCCACCTTGTGAGCAAGTGGGTGTGGTTCTGGGAAAGAGGGTGGTATTTCCTTGCAGTTTTTTGGGGATGCAACATCTACTATTTCTGGTTGTGGGGCACTCCTATGGATGGTTTTGAAGATGTCATCTGCAGCATCCATTCAGGCATCCGTGGTGTGGTTCCCTTGGAGTGAGTCTGCCAGCATATTTTCCTGGTTTGCTTATGGCTTTGGAGTTGATGGCTTGAGGCTCAGGAATATTTCCGTACTGTTGGCCACATGGGCAAGGTCCACATCCATGTGCCCAGTATGTTTAGCCAGTGCCTCCTTGTGTGTTGAGCATCCCCATAACCGTTGCCTGTCCCCAAGCCCTGTGCAAAATGACCCTGTTGATTGCCTGTTTCTGGTGTCCTGGTGTCTTTTTTTTACTATGTGTAGGTTCATCTGTCTTGTCATGTTTTGTATGCCTGGTCTCACGTCCATATTGATTGTACAGGAATCTGAGGCCCCTGTGTGATAGTCTGGCTTGGGTGAGTTCTGTTGGTGGCAGTCCTTTCTGGAATGGCCTGTGGAAGGCACCACTGGATCCCACTTTGACAGGCTAATTATTGAATTTGGGTTTCTAGGTTTCAGGCATGCTGAGACCATAATTTGGGTTTACCCATTGTTTGTTCTGAGACCATAAATCATTGAGTTATTATGTAACAGGATGCCATGTAACCCAAGTTTGGCCGCAGGATTTTCCTTACTGTAAGCTGGTTCTATGTTGTGGCTGTCATGAAACAGAGTGGTAGCTGCTTCTGTTTTTCTGCTAGAATGTGCCATCTGGTTTAAGTGTAGCAGTTCTGCTTTTCTGCTGGCTATCAATGAGTATGGTTTCAGCCTTCTCTTTTGTGTTGACTGTGTGTCCCAGGCTTTTGGCAGGTGAATAAACTCTTTTTCAAATCTTTTGTTAATTCCCAGGCCTGCAATTGTAAAAGGCTGTCGCCCAATCTTGGATAAATCTCAATTCCTGAAGCCTGCAATGAAATGATTACTGAAGAATTGCATATGCTCTTAACCTGTACGAGTAAGGCTGCAATGAGAAATTGCTGATGCCAGGATGCGCCAAAATCCTGCAAGAAATCTGAGGTATCTTCCAAACTTGGTCGTGCTCAGTATGGTGCAGGTATGCCTCCAGTCATTCGAGATATCTTTGCCAAGACTGGTTGCCCAAAGATGGGGGTAAGCTGCTGTAGGGTCAGTGTCACTTGGAATTTTCACACAAAAATATGTGTTCATGTTCTCAGGTTTGTTTTTATTTGAATTTGGTTTCAATTTTCTTGCACTCTGAAAGCGACAGAGAAAAATTGTTGGCTCCTTTGTTCTTTCCATAGACGGTACCTTTTCTATAGCTCTCATCCTTATTAAAGTGTCTATTTTACAGTTGTGCTATTTGTTGTCTTTCCTATTAGGTTTGGCATTCCTTGTTCCTGGTAGAGTATTTTTGTGAAACCTGTAACCTTTGTCTATCTCTTGTCTGGTCCAGTTGTCTCCTGTAATGTAATGCCAGTTTTTCATCAATAAGGCTAGCTTTTGTCTCCTGCTGGTGCTTTGTTCCCTTGGCAGTATATTCAGAGAGGTTGTTCTGTGGTTGTCCTCCCCTGTATAGTGGCTGGATCAAAGTACTTCGCTGGTTGTTAGGCCTAGACTGACGCCTCTGGTGCTGTCTGAGGACTTCTCTCTGCCCCTGGGCCTTGGCCCCGCCTCCTCCTGGCTCTGGTGGTGTCTCTGACTGCCAATTCTTGGCCACAGTTCCTCTTCTGTGTTCTCTGGGTGTTCTAAAGCTTAACAATCTGGACAGAAACAGTTTTTTGCTTTCTCCTTCTTCAGCACTTGAGCAGCAGGGGAGCTGTCTCGGACAGATTATCCTTTCTTCCATCTATCAGCTTTGATTTTACTGCAAAAGATTGACTGCCTTTTTAACCATGCTGAATCCATGGGAGCATACCAGTCATAGCTGATCTAAAGGCTGCTAAGGACTGCTCATAGCCCATGCAGAGGCTCTGATCATCAAAATTGAATGTTATGCTGATTTTCTTGAAGAGACTTTCGTCCAGAGGTTCAGGCGAGGGAATTCAGGCTGACCTGCTGTTTTTTATAAATTCTGATACTGAGAATTTTATATACTGACAGTTTAAGGTCATAGCCTTTTTTTCAGCAGGAGGGGTTTTGGCATTCTCTCAAGTACCCTAGATTCCTCCCCAGAGGAAATAGGTTGAGGAGGGTTACTGCAGGTAGCTTGCTACAGCCTGAAATGTGTGAAGGATCTGCAAAATCTGCCTCGGGGTTTAGCAGGTGGCGGAGGAAGTGAAGTGTATCTGTTGTCGGCATTAGAAAATGGATGAAGTGGGGCAGGAAGTAAGGAATCAATGGCCGCATCATCCCATGCTGTAAGTACTGGCAACATGGCTAAAGGGAGGAATGGCTAAAGGCCTGCCAAGGTCCCCTGCCATTGAAATTGTTCCCCATATCCTGCAAGGTTTCCAAATTGCCCTTCTACAGCGCAAGAGAGGCCCAAAAATGGAGTCAGGAGGAGAGAAGTGAATGGAGTCTTAAGGCGAGAGGTCCTGGAATGGAGAATATCATCTCAGTTCTGAGGAGTAATGAATCATCTGAGGAGTAAGGGGTAGAAACTCTCTCCTCTTCTCTGCAGTAGGCCCTTGTTCTCTGGGTCAGGGGTGAGGCCCTGTCTTCTGAGAACTGGATGATGAGATCTGCTAGAATAGGATCCTGATCTAGACTAAGCATTTTGAGTACTAGGGCATTTAGGTAACACCTTTGCTTTAGTAGGCACGCTAGCCCTGGCAAGCTGGCTTTAGCCCTTGACAAGCTTAATTGCCTAGCAAAGCCCATGTAGCAGTATATATGTGCTAGGGGGGATAGGCATGAGTATCTGATAAATCCTGAGAAACTGTAAGAGCAGGTGGAAGCAGATTCAGCCATGCTGGAAGAGGCCTTGGTAAAGGAGTAGTAGGGCCTCGGGAAGAGCTGGAAAGGAAGACTCGCAGACCCGGTTTCAGCCGAATCATGTTGACTCGCTGTTGATTTCTAACCGACCCGCGACCGCAAGCTGACGGTCCTTTCCTCTTCCTCCTTTTTTTACGCTTTTAGCTAAATGTGAAGTCGAGTCTATATAAGCAAAATACTATATAAGCAAAAGCGGAGCAAAAAACCTCTTAAACTCCGTGTCCGGCTGCTGAAGTCCGCAAAGGCTAGGAAGCACAAGCTAGACCTGCTGCTATTAGGGCCCAAGGTGCAGGTCTGGGTAGGCAGTAAGTTTAAATCTTTATGAGGTATTTGTTTCTATTCAAGCTTTTCTTGACATCACTTTTCACAGAAAAGAGTCCCCAAAAGAGTCCTCAACGGGTTTTTAGCTTTTAGAAGTCTAGTAGCACTTCTCTGCGAATTCGACCGATCGGCACGAACGAACAGCTTCTGCTCGCCACGCCACGGGGCAAAAAGATCATGGGGAAAATGGCGCTATTGATGCCTTTATACCTGAGAATATGGACGCCGCGCCGGGTGAGTATCAGCATCGAGGCCAGACCCAGACTTTGACTTGCCGGCGCCCCAAGGGCTGCCTGAGGCCAGGACAACCCATTTGTTAGGACTGCAGATGCATCCTTGAAGGACATCAGGCCAGATAAGGTAGTGTGGACCCCAGCATGTGAGCAGGTATTCCAGAAGCTTAAATAAGCTTTGGGAGGACCCCCTGTGTTAGCCAGTCCAGATTACAGCAAAGAATTTGTTGTGCAGGTGAATGCTTTGAACCATGGGGTGGGGGCTGTACTTAGCCAGATTTCTTCACAGGGGGAAGAGCACCCAGTGGTTTATCTTAGTCGTAGGCTCCAACCCATGGAGGAATGCTATGCAGCTGTAGAAAAGGAATTTCTAGCCATAGTGTGGGCACTGCAGAAACTTCAGCCTTATCTGTATGGAAGGAAATCCACTGTTATGACAGATCACAACCCTCTAACATGGTTAAACAGAGCCAGTCAGCAAAATGCCAAGTTGCTACGATGGAGCCTGGGACTGCAAGCATATGATATGTCAGTGCAGCACTGCAGTGGGATTTAGCAATGCCAATGCAGATGGGCTCTCAAGACAGGTAATGGGGTAAGGTATACTCAGACAGACCTAACCCTCTCAAGCAGCGTTTCTCAAGGGTCACTTGAAAAACTAGCTTGAGTTCTCCAGCGGGGGAGAAATGTGAAGGCTGCCAGCTTAGCCAGGTAGAATTTTATAGATAATTCTGTCATTTATAAATAATAATGTAAGACACAGGCTTGTTGTCTTAAATGGAAAAAAAACTGCTGTTAGATGTGGAACTGAAAAAAATGGAAGCAGTGCTCTCTGCTGACCATGTAAAAGATGTTGTGACCCTTTGATCTAAAGTTGGCTCCAGCCAGTCTAGGTGAAGACATTCTTTCTATTGCTTTAACCAAGAGTTAAACACTAGATTTAAACATGCAAATGTATTTTATTGCTCTGCTTCCTGACCAGCTGCAAGATAACACAAGGAGATGTTAAGAATGTAAATGCAGTTTCTGTTAGCCTGGGAACCCAGTGAAGTGTGAAGAATGATGTAATGGGAACCAGGAATGTGATTTTAAAAACAGAGAGAATCAGGGACCATTAAGCATTTTTGTCTTGACCATCCAACTCAGCACTGTCTTGCTCTATAAGTAAGTATATCTTAGATTTGTGTTTTCTCTTAGAAATAGCTAGAAACTAGAAAGTTTAGACTAAGTGTTTTCCTGTGATGTCAGAACTGTACTACTGAATTATTTTAAGTATTTCTCTGTGATCTCTGAACTCTTGACTAGCACTGTGTAGTAAGAAGTATTGTCCTGTGTTTTTAGTATTTATTATTAAATATTTAAAAACCTTTCAACTGTGGCTGTTTTATGTAGAGATAATTTAACCTCTAGAGTACATTGCGTATCTATATTGATTACTGTACCAAGTCACTACAATAAGCCCTGACTGTTCAGTTATACTACCAATTGGATAATAACATTGCACAGTAATAACTGGACACCCTTTTAAGGGCCTTTGAGTAGCTGATAAATATTAGTGGGTGGTGCCAAGTGGTACTACCGAACAGTCTGGGAAAAAGGGGCACAGCTGGAGAACCTGTGCCAGCCTTCCCCAGGAGTGTATGTGTGGTTGCATAACCTCTTGTGTGTGTGTGTGTGTGTGTGTGTGTGTGTGTGTGTGTGTGTGTGCGTGTGCTACTTGGGCAGGGACACGAAGCACTAGTTGGACAGAGAGGGCGCTGGAGGTTTTAGCTTGCCCACTATGCTGAGATCTGAACCCTATAGCTGTGCCAGTGGGGAGTCTTATTGGAGACCTGGAGAGCAAGGGAGCGACCAGCCCCGGACTGACTGTGATCTCTGTGTGCTCTTAAGGGAAATTGCACTTTACTGTGTGTATTTGTTATCCTTTCCTCCTATATGAGACGCCCCTCACTGGTGTTAGTGGTGAGGATTGAGGCTCCTTTATTGTTGGGCCAGGGCATGGGTGTCACAGTTGTATTTAACTCTATTTTTAAAACTACTCTTTTTTAGAAGCCTCACATTTGAAATATCTTTCCTTCATTTCATCAAGTTTATCAGCTTAGCTGAATAGCTACTTACATTTTCTTCTATTTTTTCCAGCCTTTTGTCATTTGACTTTACATATATTCTAGTGCATCACTTACTTTAAACACATCTAAGTACATCTGACTTATTTTTAAGCTAAAGTGCTGAAAGTAATTTCCTGTGCTAAAGCTGAAACTTGAACTGTTTTTTTTCCTGAATAGCTGCAAAGTTCTTCCCAGGCAGTGTTTTTTCTTCTCTATCTCTACTTGATTTTTATTCGCTTTCTCCAAGTTTCATCTTTGATGGTATCCAGCCAGTGTAATTACCAGCCTGTAACTGAATTTTACCCAAATTAATAACTTTTACTGGCTTTTTTTTAACAAGTTCTCACTTTTCACACTAGGAGAGCTATGCTTAACCTGTTACTCACTGTGCAACCATATTGGATGAGTAAATGAGCACTAAGCTTATACTTAAAAGCATCCAGTTTCACATGTACAGCCAAATGATATGTTTATGATTTCTCCAAAAGTTCCCCTCCCCCCGCTGCTCAAAGTATTTCTCAAACCATGGGACACCCAACAAATCCAAGCAACCTCCAAGGACTCTCTTTATCCTTTTACCACCATGACTGCCAGGGATCACACCTTCCCCTACTTTTCTGAATCCCACTTGTTCCCTCATTACTGGAGAGCTCTGAGTACAAGGGCAAAAGACAATGGAAGGGCCAGCATACCGGCAGCCACGGATATTTTTTGTGCTCCTGGTAGAATTCCAGCAACGGAGGCATTTCTATTTTAAACTCCAACGTCATTCCTGGTAGCTGATGTAAGCCTTCATGTCATGAAAAGTCTCCAATGTCCTCTCCATGCATGTGCATGCTGCTAACAACACATTAATGAAGGTTATCATCAACAGTCTGGGAGCAACAGGCCCATGAATCCAGTCTTGGTCACTCTGGTTCCTTGAAAGCCTCAGCTTGCTTGTTTGATGGTGCTCAGTTGATTAGAACCACTGCCACTCCCCAAGGATAGGGGAAGCAAACATCAACTACTGCCTTCCTTCTTTCCTTCAATACACTGTTGTGCAGTGCACAGAGTTGTTACATTGTTGCCTTACCATAGTCTAAGGTATAGCTGTGTAAAACTGAGTTTGTCAGTGTTTGGAGTAAGGCGTTTCTGCCACTAGCCATAGCTATTTATTATGGGGTTTATGTGAACTGCCACTAGATCCAGACACTTTAGTCCAAACGTGGACAGGCAGCTCAATATACTGCATAACACTCTTCACCCCTGGCCATTTCTTACTACCTCAACCACCATAAAATCATACAGTGAAAGTAGAAATTACACTGACTGATTTTCAAAATCCCAAATTTCACATTTATGCCCATCCACTGCCTATATCAGAAAAGCAAACTACCACAAATACACCTTTCAAACAACGGTTCATTAATTGTTTTTGAATGTTAAGATCTCACAACAGCGCCTTTTCCTTTTTTTCTGCCTTCTGCTTACCTACACTGCTGCTAGGTGAAGATGGTGGGAGGCACTTAAGGTACTCAAATTCTTTTATAGTTATACAAAAATTTTTTTTGGTATTTGCTAAAGGGATCTGTAGATCCCTAGGCTCACCTCTTCCACGTGTAAATTAGGATAATAAAGGGAAATCTGATGCCTCTCTGTCACAAAAACTTAAAAAACTTTGAAAGGTTCTGTACTCCTGAAGCCCTTGGAAAAAACACTCATTATCAAACTGTACAGGACTGCAGCTAATTTGAATACGATGCTTTCAACAGATCCTGATTTTCTTGGAAATTTAAAAACTTCATCACCATCAAACCTGGATGATCCATCTTTATGTCTGAACAAGGGAGTCAAAATTCTGACTACAATTTTAATGGTATAGTTTTTTAAATCAATACGTAGCCACGGTGGTGCAGCAGTAGCGTTGTCGCCTCACAGCAAGAGGTTCTCCCGTTCAATTCTCGGCTGGAGTGCCTTGTGTGTGGAGTCTGCATGTCCTCCCCGTGGCCAAGTGGCGTTCGAAAGACATGCGTGAACAGGCGTGCCTTCACTGAAGATTGGGTGTCGAGCTGGTACCTCTGCACAGTTAAAATCTACTGCCAATCATTAGCGGACCCGAGTTCCGCTGTGGCGACCCCTAACCGGGAAAAGTCTAAGGAACATCCTCCAGTGCCTCAAAAAAATTATTTCCTGAGAAATTCATTATACTCGGTTTTTCCACACTCTCTAGGGTGTTGACATTGTTTCTCCTTGCTTGTTATCTTGATAATCAATACAAGTCATTGATTTTGTGCTTTACTTGGTTAATTCAGTTTTGTTTACAGCCTCCTGCATTCGTCTATCAACAAAGGATACCAATCCCTCCAAATCCTTGATATTGTTGACTGACTCAGCCAGTACCAATACAAGATACTATCTCTGTAACCAGGCTTGCAAGGATGCAATCGCTCTGTAATGGCTTTTATGAACATCTTAAACTCCATCCTCCAATCTTCATAAAAAGCAAATGCATTAAATGATGAGCTGCAGGTAAAGCAGATCCCAACAGTAACTCACACTAGTCATCCAACTTTATTTTCACAAACCTATTTTTTTACTTTTACTTTCAAGGGTAACCAGAGTGGCCGTGGTGGTGCAGCGGTTAGTGTTGTCGCCTCACAGCAAGAGGTTCTCCCGTTCGATTCTCGGCTGGAGCGCCTTCTGTGTGGAGTCTGCATGTCCTCCTCGTGGTCCAATGATGTTTAAAGACATGCAGGTAGGTGCGTGCATGAATGGGTGTGCCTTCTTTGAAGGTTGGGTGTCAGGCTGGCAACTCTGCACCGTAAAATTCCACTGCCAATCATTAGCGGGCCGGAGTTCCACTGTGGCGACCCCTAACCAGGAAAAGCCAAAAGAAGCTAATACTGTCAAGAGTAACCAGGTTTGTTTGAGGATACCATTTCTGCCCAACATGAACAAGAAAGACCCACAACTTTTTACAAATTTGACAATGCACTTTAGGGAATGTTAATTCATGTTACTACCTAAAGGCATTAAATGTAAGGGAATCAGCTACAAGTTGAGCAGCATCTGCTCTTTTGCATCAAGTACTGTATTTAATTTACTTATTTGTGTTTTTCACTGAATATTAACTCAACTGAAGTTGTGGCTGTCTCCCTACAGAGTACTTTTTAGAATTTCTGTGTAGCCATTGATAGCAGTGGGGGTAGTTTCAGCTCATCACTGACATTCTGTCTTGCCTTATATAAGTGGTACATTTTGAGTTATCTCTGCTTAATATCAGAGCTTTGGCCGGCTAACATCTACCTGAAATCAGCTGGATGTATAAGTGGATTTAAGTACACTTTTACCTGCTCTTTTGCATATAGTACTGTATTTAATTTATTTATTTGTGTTTTTCACTGAATATTAACTCAACTGAAATTGTGGCTGTCTCTTTACAGGGGACTTTTTAGAATTTCTGTGTAGCCATTGATAGCAGTGGGGGGAGGTAGTTTCAGCTCATCACTGACATTCTGTCTTGCCTTATATAAGTGGTACATTTTGAGTTATCTCTGCTTAATATCAGAGCTTTGGCCGGCTAACATCTACCTGAAATCATCTGGACGTATAAGTGAATTTAAGTACACTTTTATCTGCTCTTTTGCATATAGTACTGTAATTAATTTATTTGTGTTTTTCACTGAATATTAACTCAACTGAAGTTGTGGCTGACACCCTACAGTTAGTTTGGTGGCTTTGAAATTGCCCGCCCCTCTTGTAGATTTGTATTTGGATACTCCTTCTGGGCCCATCTCATTTGTTCACTCAACTGAGTGCAGTGAGATCATATTCTGATTTCAGGCACTCCTACTGTGTACAAAGAGAGGATCTGGGAAGGACAACACCTGTAGCCTCTTATTCCTGCTCTGTTCCCTCCCTCAAAAAAAAAAATATAAATAAATAAAAAAAAAATATATATATTAATATATATTATTCAGCTGCTCTTACTGTAACTGTCTTAGTTGCTCTTCTGCGCACTACCTGTTCAGTCGCTCTTACTCTGCACTTATTACTGCTTGTTAGTAGCCTTCAAATTTACTGCCTTCTGCACTTGTTTTTTTAATTTAACTGCATATATTTGAACGGTGTTTGCCGTAGTGTTGCTACACACTCAGGTGTGCTGGCCTGCACTACAATTTGAATTGTATTTACTGCTGTTTTAGCTGCTTTTCTGTAAAAAAAAAAAAATTCTAGTTTGTTTCCTGCAACTAGTCAAGTCCAGATACAGACTTGCTATATCCAGGACTGTTGGTATGCTTCTGAGGCCCCAAGCCTTTCTGTGTTGGAGGGAAGCCTCCTAGCTTATCAGTGGGAGTGGTAAGTACTATGTAGCCTATCTACCACGGGAAGAGTGGGTTTTGGCCCTGAAATTGTAGTTCATTGGCTGTTTGGGCAGTTTTTCCATCTCTTTCTACTTTCTGGTTAAAAGCCCGTTTTGTGATTGGTCCCTGCCTTTCCTGTAATTAGTGTAATCCAGGTACAGATTTGCTGTATCCAGGACTGTTGGTAAGCTTCTGAGCCCCCCCCCCCAGTCCTTCTGTGTTGGAGAGAAGCCTTCTAGCTTATCAGTGGGAGTGGTAAGTAATAGGTAGCCTATCTACCACAGGAGGAGCGGTTTGTGGCCCAGAAATTATAGTTTATTGGCCATTTGAGAAGCTTTTCCATCTCTTTCAACCTTCTGATTTAAAAGTATGTGTTTGCGCTTGTTTCCTGCCTTCCCTGTTACTATCCTAGTCCAGGTACAGATTTTCTGTATCCAGGACTCTTTGTAAGCTTCTGAGCCCCTCCAAGCCATTCCGTGTTGGAGGGAAGCCTTCTAGCCTATCAGTGGGAGTGGTAAGTATCAGGTAGCCTATCTACGACAAGAGGAGTGGTCCCTGGCCCAGAAATTGTAGCTATTGGCTGTTTGAGCAGTTTGTTTTCCATCTCTTTCAACTTTCTGGTTTGAAAGCCGCACTTGTGCCTGTTTCCCACCTTTCCTATAACTAGCCTAGTCCGGTTACAGAGTTGCTGTATCCAGGATTGTTAGCAAGCTTCTGAGCGCCCCAAGCCTTTCTGTGTTGGAGGGAAGCCTTCTAGCTTATCAGTGGGAGTGGTAAGCACTAGATAGCCTATCCTCCACGGGAAGAGTGACTTCTGGCCCAGAAATTGCAGTTTATGTGGCCGTTTGGGCAGTTTTCCATCTCTTTCAACTTGCTGGCTTAAAAGCCTACGTTTGTACTTGTTCCCCGCCTTTCCTGTAAAAAGTCTAGTCCAGGTACAGATTTGCTGTATCCAGGACTCTTTGTAAGCGTCTGAGCCCCTCAAGCCTTTCTGTGTTGGAGAGAAGCCTTCTAGCTTATCAGTGAGAGTGGCAAGCATTAGGTAGCCTATCTACCACAAGAGGAGTGGTTCCTAGCCTAGAAATTGTAGCTATTGGCCGTTTGGGCAGTTTTTTTCCATCTCTTTCAACGTTCTGGTTTAAAAGCCACACTTGCGCTGGTTTCCCACCTTTCCTGTAAACTAGCCTAGTCCAGATACAGAGTTGCTGTATCCAGGACTTTTGGTAAGCTTCTGAGCCCTGCAAGCCTTTCTGTGTTGGAAGAAAGCCTTCTAGTTTATCAGTGGGAGTGGGAGTGGTAAGCACTAGGTAGCCTGTCTACCACGAGAGGAGAGGTTCTTGGCCCAGAAATTGTAGTTTATTGACCATCTGGACAGTTTGTTCGTCTCTTTCAACTTTCTGGTTTAAAAGACCACATCTGTGCTTGCTTCCCATCTTTCCTGCAACTAACCTACTGGATAGTACTAGAAAGCCTTAAACTGATACAAGCCTTCAAGCTTAGAAGAGAGACTTTGGAGTGATTAAGTATCAGTTTTCTGCACTTTCTTGCTGTATTTGACTGTTTTCCGCCTAAACGCAGATTTTCCAGTGTTTATTGTGATTTAAAAGCTTGTTTTTTTCACATATTGTACTTGACTGCCTGCACTTTTAAAATGTTTTTTGTTTAAATAATTTAACTGTTGTAGGCTACACACTAAAATGTGACAGCCTTTTCTGATCGTTTGTAGTCGTTTAAAGCTGTTTTAAGTGTATTTTTTACTGTTTTTACCTTATCTTTTCAAAAAAACAAACAAAAAAATCCTTGTTTCCCACCTTTCTAAGCTGGTATAGTGCAGTTTTCAGGCTAGTGCTGAATTCAGGGCTGTGATACTAGTTTCTGAGTTATAGAAGGAAGTTTCTCTGTTCACCTGTGAGAGAGGGGAGCTTTGAGCAACCTATCTGTCCATGGAGGAGTGGTTCCAGCCCAGAAGTTAGTAGTTTATTGGCCACTTTGGGCTAATTTCTACCTCTTTCATTTCCCTACTATAAAAACCGCTCTTGCATGGTTTTACGCATTGGGCAGTGCCGGTTAGCTACTGTTAAATTATTCCCGGCTCCACTAAGTCTCCTTTTCAGTTTTTCCCTTGAAACTAGTCTAACTCTCAACCTAAGCACTCAAAAAGCATCTTACAGCCCAGCACTTGCTCAGACCTAATAGCAAGCACTAATATACCCTGACACAAATTGCCCAGCAGGGCAAGGCTCTTTATTCACCGCTCACCAACCAAGCGACTAAGCAGCTCACCCTACTATTCAGGCATGACCAAAGGGCAACTTCAGGTGCACTCTCCAGTCCAGCTGGTGAATCTGGGTAATCTGAGGCAATGTTACAACTGCCTTATGTACACAGACAACCCTCTCCTCCTACCACAAAACACTAACATATGTGAGAGATGCAATTATACAGCCAAACTGGAAGCTAAGCTGTCTCCACCCAAGACTGGAACAGACAGTCAAGAGGAGAAGGTTAACACTTGCACCACACCTCCAGCCCCACACAGACCTACTACAACAGCACTGGCAAAACATACACATAAATACACAAAATCATACTCGGAGGCTCTAAATAAAAACCTGCAAAAGCATCAGAGACCTCCAAAGAAGACACCCAAACAACCTGCACTTCCCGTCACAAACCAGACAACACACAAAACACAAAATCAGTGTGCCACACAATCACAGCCCTTAAGGCGAACATACCTAACACACTAGTAACAGGTGACTCTATAGTCAGGCACACTGACATCCCACTCACTAGGCTGGACATGCAGAAGGTTACTGTTAGCTGCCTGTCGGGAGCCAGAATCCGCCACATAACACAAGCACTCAGGTCACTCCAGAACAAGTACAAATATGATGTCATTGTTCATGTTGGTGTGAATGACCGGAGACGTACCTCCCTGGACTGCATGAAAAGAGACATGGAAGAGCTCTCTGATCATGCAGCCCAGGCTGGTATGACCCTGACCCTAAGTAGCATCCTGCCCTCACCAAGAATGATGCCTCAGTATAAAGAAAAAATGATCAATTTCAACAATTGGCTAAGCTTCTGGTGTCATTCAAAGGGGATCCAGTGTCAGTCAGCCTGGGACGACATGCTCGACAAGCCGCGTTGCTTCGCAAGAGACGGCTTGCACATGTCACCCCTAGGCTTTCGAATACTGGCCAAGGTACTTGTTGCCCCCACAGTGCCTTTTTTAGGCAAGGCTCAAAAGTCAAACCCACTTCTGTAAACAGCACAATTAACAAAAAAACGAGGATTATGCCACTCAATGCCAGGAGTTTAAATCTCATAATGCATGCGCTCGAAGCACTCCTCAGTATGGAGAACGTCGACATCTGTGCAGTAACTGAAACCTGGTTCAAGGCTCCAGAGAGCATCCCAGCACTACCAGGCTACAACTCATACCACACGTTTCGGCCACAGAACACGGACCGAAACACAAAAGGGGGGGGTGTATCCATATTCATCAAGGATACCTACACCTCCAGGTTAGTGGCGCAGCATGATACCTCTGAGATCATCCATGTGCAACTAACATCGGGCAAATCTGCAATGCAAATTGTGGCCTGCTACAGATCACCCTCCAAGACGCAGGACCACCACTCCACCTTTCTGGAGACACTGGAAAACATGAAGGTCCTACCGAACACCCTGATATTGGGCAATTTCAATTACCCCACCATTCACTGGGAAAACTAATAGAGTACAAATTCCCAGGCCCAGCGCTTCCTGGAATCCATCAACTCAAACACCCTGGATCAGCTGGTAAACTCCCTCACCAGAGGTGAAAACATACTGGACCTGGTCATCACCAACATGGGTGACAGGTGTTCCACACCGGAGGTCAACCCGTCACTGGTTAGATCAGACCATAAACTAATCACTCTGGATGTCTACATCCCACCACCACCCCTAACTAAGGAAACCACAGTAAAAAACTTTTCTAAAGCAAACTTCATTTTACTTAAGACAGAGGTGGTAAGTTTCACAGCCTCCATGCTAAAGGATAATGCTGCCCAAGATGCAGAAACCTTTACAAATGCACTCTATGAGCACCTAACATGGATGCATGGATCATGTCATCCCTAGCAAAACCAAGACTCACTCCTCTAAGAGAAGGAAACCAGTTTGGTGGACCGCTGCAATAAACAGGCTATACAGTAGGAGGAAACTAGTTCCAAAAAAAAAAGCAAATCCCAAGATGGAAAGACATCCCTGAGCAGTATCAGTAAGAAACTAAGGTCCCTCATGAAATCATCCAAGGCTAACTTCGAAAGAAAAATAGCCAAGGATTCAAAAGATAACCACAAAGCCTTCTTTAGCTATGTTAAGAATCTAAGTGGCAACTCGCAGATATGCACTGAACTAGTGCAAAATAGCACAAAATATACTGAACCTACTGATATTGCCAACATCCTAGCAGATAGATTCAGTGCAAACTTCACACCCTTCTCATCTCCAAAAGGGCCCACAACAATACCGGAAAAGTGTAGTGTCTCAAAAATCACAAATGCACAGGTGAAAACAGCCCTTTCAAAAGCCAAAAAGACAGCGTCAATGGGACCAGGCTGCGTCTTGCACGAACTACAGAACGAACTAACCCCCCCACCTAAACACGCTGTTCAACCTCAGCCGCTCCACAGGCTATGTGCCCAGAGAATGGCGCACAGCAACGGTTATTCCTCTCCACAAAGGAGGGGCCACAACTGACCCTGGTAACTATCGCCTCCATAAGCCTGACTAGCCTGGTCTGCAAGACTATGGAGCGCATCATTATGGAACTCATTAACAAAGACACTGGGAACCTCCAAACACTTGACCCAACCCAGTTCGGCTTTGTTAAGGGCAGATCATGCCTACTAAACCTGGCTGACTTCTTTGAGAAAGTCACCAAGGCCATAGACGAGGGAAAGGTGGTTCACACAGCTTACCTTGACCTCGCCAAGGCTTTCGACACCATTCCCCACTCGGGTATTACAGAAAAACTCACCAGCCTGAACATAAACCCCTACGTCATGAGATGGGTTGCCAACTGGCTTACAGACAGAACTCACACAGTAAGAATAGCGGGCTCCAGGTCCGACTCTAAACCAGTCACAAGTGGTGTCCCACATGGCTTGGTCCTGGGACCCCTACTGTTCAGCATATACTTCTCAGAAGTACAGGCAAACACAGGAGGACTATGGCTAACCAAGTTCGCCGATGACTGCAAACTGGGAGCCATAACTGACTCTCTGGTTGACACGGGCATCCTCCAAAAGGGCCTTACTGAGACAGACACCTGGTGTCAAAGTCATGGCCTCAAGCTAAATGCTAAAACATGCATAGTCATCCCATTTGGGAAAAACAAAACACCCACGAATTACCACATAGGTGGCAGCTCCCTTAATACAGAAGAGGTAATAAGAGATCTGGGGACCCAGGTAGATAGTAATCTCTCCTTTGACAATCATATTGCCAAAGTAGTTAGGAAATCCTTCTATGTGGCCCATCTAATTACTAAAGGGTTGGCATCTAGAAATAAAGAGGTTATAATGCCCCTCTACTTGTCATTCATTAGACCCATCATAGAGTACAATGCCCCATTTGGGATGTACCTCACAAGACACTTCCAAAGACCACAAAAGTACCTCACCAAGAGGATTACTGGCCTCAAACATATGTCCTATGCAGCCCGACTGAAAAAACTCCGGCTGTACTCAGTGGCATATCGCTTACTCAGAGGTGATCTCTGCCTGACTTACAAAGCCATGTCCAACTCAGAATTGATGGACATGCTCTACCTAAAGAAATCCAAGTCACTGCGAGCCACACACTCTAGTGAGCCAACCTTGCCACAACAATAAATAGAACATGCTGGAGGGATAGATTCCTGTCACAGAGACTCCCCATGCTTTGGAACAAAATTCCAAATTACATCAGGCAGAGCCCCTCACTAATACTCTTCAAAAGAAACCTTGACGAGTGGACGGATAACAGAAAATACACCCCTGGGATTGCTTTATTGGCTCTGCTTGACATAGGATCAGTTAACTAATCAATCGGGTGGCGAAAGCCGAAAAAAATACTGTTGGCCAGCAGATACGTGAAACGGAGCAAAACAACAAAAACACCCAATAAGTTACTGGAAATTCATAACTTTAATAGTCAGACCGGTTTCGGCAAATAAATGCCTTCTTCAGTGATACAAAACGTAAAAACAATACAAAACGTAAAAACAGAGGCAATACTTCATGAATATTTATAAGCATGCCCAACCAATGAGAAACCCAAACCTACCAATGTAAAAAGTGGTAGGATCCCACACCCAAAATTTCAGTTTCAAGTGTAAAATACTATTGAACATGATATCAATGAAAAGGTTGATATAGCAGCGTGAATCCATAGGATCAGCAATGACAACATAAATAATTGATCCAAAAATAGTGATATATGCAAAAGAAAATATATATCCAAAAAATACAATGATAATACAACAATCCACTAAACTAACAATAAACACATGGCTAGAACAGGATTCCAAAAACACATACAGAAATTGATACACCAATAAATGGTAGTGACGTAATAAACTAACCAATTGCATAATGAGCATAAATAATGATGATAAATCATGATGAAACATAATAAATGCGTACATAAACACCATAAACCTCTGTTTTTTTGTTTTGTATCACTGAAGAAGGCATTTATTTGCCGAAACTGGTCTGACTATTAAAGTTATGAATTTCCAGTAACATATTGGGTGTTTTTGTTGTTTTGCTCCGTTTCACGTATCTGCTGGCCAACAGTGTTTTTTATGGTTTATTCTGGCCGCGCAGTACCTACGTGCATAGCACAGTGTTAGGTGGTGAAAGCCGACACACTCTGGATAGGCTTATAAATGCCCTCGGGCAGATAGCCTAGTACCTACCTACGAACCTATAAGTACGGAATCCCTAAAGTTCTAATTAAACCACAAGCTTTGATGCCCTCCCTTACATTCAGGATATCCAGCACTCTTACAAATAAAAAGCCAGAAGAGTTCTTAGAAAAGAGAGTGCTCAACTTCACCAAAGATTATGCTTCAGATGCCTGTTCACACTTTGGGGGAGGGGGTGGTTCTTGAACAATCACAGCTACAAGGGACTGGAGACATGGGTTTGGATCTAACAAGCTAGTGACTGTAGCTCTTGACAGCATATGTGTGGAAGTATGCATGCACATGGGGTGAGCCGTGAAGAGCTCCTTAACAAAATAATTATGCCCCTGTAATGATGGAGGTACTCATGTCAGCCATCTGGGGGTAAGTTACAGTCTATAATACAATGATTGGCAATTAACATTTAAAAGTGAGCATGCTGATAGGTCCACACAATCAGCATGCCCATTGTAAATCGAGCATATACTGAAGGAAAAAAAGCCGCCTGGACTTTCTTCTTTTAATATATGCTATGAAAATTCTACTTTTCTTTAATTTAAAAAAAAAAAAAAAAAAAAAACAATAAACTTACAAAAACTGGAGACTTCAAAAGAACAAGAGAGACGGGATAAGGAAAATTACAAGGATGATCAGGTATGTTATGCAAAACTAGAGAAATGCACCTGATTATCCTTTATTTTCTTTGTCCCGTCTCCGAATTTCATTTTTTAAAATTAAAAACGAAACAAAGCCAAAAAAAACAAAAATGAACAACGGCGATATTCCTTTCTCCACTGCTTCGTTTACACAACACTGATGTACTGTGTAAACGTGAGAACATAAATCCCACATGCTTGTGCAGTACATCAAGAAAACACCATGATACCGGACAAAAATGCGGAAGAGCACCACTATGCAAGGACATTACTTAAGATAAGTAACTTAATTTTTTTCTTAAACAATGTCACTGTATAACCTAGTGACCAAACCACACTAACTGTGGGTAAATCCAGCATTACCCACATCCAGCCATGGATTACTGCTGTAATATAGAAAACACAAAGCTGTAGTGGAAGCAGTGGAAGGAGTGGTGAGCCATTAGGTGGGTTTAATGACTACAGGGAAATGTTAATGGAGATACTGGCCCCTCCTGTGGGTCTTTAGCAGTGAGTTGGGAGGGTGTATGGCTGTGGACTGTAGAACCCCTCAGGGGGGGCAAGAAAAGTACAGTTTTGTACCTACCATAAATGTAGATGTCCGATAGGTATGCATCTGCAGTCATAACATATGGGTTGTCCTGCCTCAGGCAGCCCTTCGGTCGGCCGGATTCCAAAGTCTGGGTCTGGCCTCGGCTGATGTTGCATCTTCCCCGACGTCAGAGCAGCTGGGGTATAAAGGCATCAGCCGACGCCATTTTCCTCAGCGTTTCTTGCCCCAGATGCCAGGTGCCCTCTAGGAAGGCTAAATTTGGATAAAAGTTGAAAATTCCAAACAGAATAAAACTATATATATATATATATATATATATATATATATATATATATATATATACATACATACAAACAAATACACCATAACAGATTCCCCCAGCTAGCTGAAAGAGGGGTAAGCACCCTAGGAATACCACAGAGGGGAAGGCGGGTGGGTAATCCTGACTGCAGATGCATACCTATCGGACATCTACATTTATGGTAGGTACAAAACTGTACTATGTCCTTCAAGGATGCATCTTCAGTCATAACATATGGGTAGAATACCATAGCCAAACTGGGGGAGGAGGTACTAAGATAAGGATGGTGTAGTTATGATCCCCTGTAAAACTGCAGTTGCAAAACCTGCTCGGGATCTGGAGTATAAAGGTAGATTGTAATGCTTGGCAAATGTATGCACGGAGCTCCAAGTAGCAGCTTCTAAAATGTCCTTGGTAGCCACCCCTCGTAGGAAAGCTGTAGTGGTGGCTGTGGCTCTTGTGGAGTGAGGCCTGATATTTTCAGGAGCTGTCTTTCCATGAAAAGAGTAGCAGAAACTAATGCAATTTCCTATCCATTTAGAGATTGTCTGTTTGGAAATTGCTTTTCCTTGCACTCCAGTTGCATATGCTACCAGAAGTTGGTCAGTTTTTCTGCTGGTTTTAGTTCTGTCCAGATAGTAGCGTAGTTGTCTGTGTACATCCAAGGTGTGCAGTAGTTTTTCCCCCCTGTTCTGTGGGTTAGGGAAGAACGTAGGCAAATGAATAGCTTAGTTCAAGGATACCCTGGATACCACCTTTGGCATGAAAGTAGGATTGGTTCTCAGAGACACTCTATCCTGGTGAAAAATAAGGAAAGGCTGCACTGCCATCAGTGCCTGTAACTCGGATACTCTTCTTGCTGAAGTGATTGCTAGAAGGAAAGCAGTTTTCCAGGATAAGAACTGTAAGTCTGCTGATGCTGCTGGTTCAAAAGGGGGTAGTGTTAATTTTACAAGCACAAAATTGAGATCCCATGCAGGAAGAGGGAGTTTCCTTGGAGGTTTTACATTTTTGATCCCTCTTAAAAATTGTCTGAGGAGAGGGTGAGAGAAGATAGGAGGATCCATGTTGTATTCTGCTGAAATTGCTGAAGCATGAATCTTAATGGAGGAATAGGACAGGCCATTGTGGAACAGTTCTGCTAAGTATTCTAAGATGTGTGCTAGGTTTGCCAGTGTGACATTTGTACCCTTTGAAGCGCTCCAAATGAGGAATCTCTTCCATTTAGCTGAGTATGTCTTTCTTGTGGAGGGTCTACGAGCCTCCAGGATTATGTCCTTGACCCTCTGAGATAAGACAGTTTGGTTTTGTTTTAGGCAATTTTCCAGGCAGTCAGCTGCAGTGTTTTCAAGTTTGGATGCAGTGTCTTGAAGTTGTTCTGCGTTAGAAGTAGAGGCCATAGGGGTAGAGGCCATGAGTTCGTCCCAGACATGCTTCTCAGTAGCGGATACCAGTGCTGCCTTGGCCAGTCTGGAGCTATCAGTATCACCTTTGGCTGTTCCTCTCTGATCTTCAGTAGTACTCTGTACATCAATGGGAGTGGTGGAAAAGCATACACTGTTAGGGCATTCCAGTTGAAAGAGAGGGAGTCCGCCTTCCAGGCTTGAGGGTGGTATACTCTTGAGCAGAATTTCCTTAGTTGGTTGTTGAGTGGGGAGGCGAACAGGTCTATCTCTGGCATTCCCCATTTGTTTGTTATGATTTTGAAGATGTCTGGATGCAGCATCCATTCGTGAGCATCCGTGGTAGTTCTGCTTAAGCTGTCTGCTAGTGAATTCTCTTTTCCTGGTACGAATTTGGCCTGCAGTTGGATGTTGTGATTCAGGGCTAGGTTCCACAGATCCATTGCCATCCGGCATAGAGGGTAAGAATGCGTGCCTCCCTGTTTGTTGATGTACCACATGACTGTGGTATTGTCTGTCCTTATCAGCAGATGACCTTGCTGGAGGAATGATTTGAATGCCTCGATTGCATGCTTCACTGCCAGCATCTCCTTTAGGTTTATGTGCAAATTCAGCTGGTCTTGAGTCCATAGGCCTTGGATGCACTTGTCTTCCATGTGTGCTCCCCATCCTAGGTCTGAGGCGTCCGTGGTGATGGTCTGCCTTGGTTGTGGTTTGTTGAAAGGCAACCCTCTGTTGGACTGGCAGGCCTGAGCCCACCACAGGAATTCCTTTTTCAGGCATGGAATGATTGGAATCATGGTTTCTAGACTGTGCCTGTGTTGAGACCATACATTCCTTAGGTACGATTGTAATTTCCTCATATGCAGCCTGGCATGTGGGATCAAGATTATGCAAGATGCCATGTAACCCAGGGCCTGCAGGACTTTCCTTGCAGTGAGCTGAGTTTGTCTTGTCAAAGCCATGAAGTAGACTGGGAGTTGCTTTTGTTTTTCTTCTGTGAGAAAAGCCATCTGAGTTATTGTGTCCAGATCCGCACCCAAAAAGGTTATCCTTTGGGATGGCACTAGTCTTGACTTCTGGATGTTGACTGTGTATCCCAAGGCCTGTAACAAGTGTATGACATAGGCCAAATCCTTTATAAGTCTTGTCCTGTTCTCCACTTGTATTAGGCAGTCGTCCAGGTATGGGTAGATTTGAATTCCCTGAAGCCTGCAATGTGCAACTACTGATGCCAGCCATTTCGTGAATACTCTGGGCGCAGTAGATAAGCCAAAGGGCAATGCTGAGAATTGATAATGCTCTGATCCTGCAAGAAATCTGAGGTGTCTTCTGCAATCTGGTCGTATAGGGACGTGCAGGTATGCCTCCTTGAGATCTAGAGTCACCAGCCAAGACTCCTTGCCCAACATGGGAAGAAGTTGCTGTAGGGTCAGCATTTTGAATTTTGGCACAATGAGATATGTGTTTAGTGCGGACAAGTCGAGAATAGGCCTCCATTGGGTTTCTTTTCTTGGCACAAGGAATAGTCTGGAGTAAAACCCTTGGCCTTGTTCCATAGATGGTACCCTTTCTACTGCTTTCATCTGAAGTAAATTGTTGATTTGTCTTAAAGCCTTTGGCTTCTGGTTTGGTGGAAGGTTTGGCATTCCGCTCCTTCTTGGTAAAGTGTGGAAATGAAACCTGTATCCTTTGTCTATTGTTTGCAATGCCCATTTGTCTTTTGTAATGCAATGCCAGTTTTTTGAGAATAAAGCCAATTTTCCGCCCAAGGGTGCTTCCAGTTGTTCCCTTGTAGGCGGAATCAGAGTCAAGTCATTGTGTTTGTCCTGTGGAAGTGGTTGTAGTTGCAGCTGTGGCAGTACTCCTCTGGTTGGCAGGTTGCCACTGGCGACCCCTGTAGGCACCCTTGATTGACCTCTGCCTCTTGGGCCTATTCCTGCCCTCTGTGCTTTGGAGGTGTCTGGAAAGGACCAATTCTTTGAAGGCCAGTTTCTGCTGAACCTCGGAGGTTGGACCTGCAGAAAATCCTTAACTGTTTGCACAGATTTTGCTTTTTCTTCCACTTTCTTTAGAATCTCCTGTGCAGGGGAGCCAAATAAACTTTGTTTCTCCATTGGAGCATCTAGGAGTTTAGCCTTGACATGATCCGGCAAGGATTGCTCTTTTAGCCAGGCATGTCTACGAATTACTGCCCCAGTCATAGCTGATCTAAATGAAGCTTCCAGTGCATCATAGCCACATTTTAAGAAATGAATACTGATCTGCTGAGAATTGTGTACCAAATCCTGAAGGGCCTTACGGACTAAAGGTTCAGGAGAAGAAAGCTTTTTATTCAGCTGATCTAACAAATATTCCTGGTACTGTATCATATGGAATTGACAGTTTAAAGCCCTGGCAGAAAGAGTAGCAGATGTGTAAACCTTTTTTCCCCATCTCTCTAATGCTCTTGACTCCCTTTCCGAGGGTAGTGGGTTTTTGGCAGTGGCAGCTGCAACACCTTTCGGGCCCTGAGAAATAGTTTCTGGGTCTGCAGCATGGGCTTTATACAAGTGGAAGTGGGAATCCGGAACCCTGTAGTATCTGTCCGGTTTGGCAGGGGCCGGGGGAAGTGAATCAGGGGCAGAGCTGACATCATTATATGCAAAAGCGGATCCAAAAAACTCTTCTGCAAACTCCGACCGACGTCTAAGAGTCCGTCGGTTGAAGGAGGCACAGGCTAAACAAGCGGATACGTCCTGGTCTGGGCCTAAGCAAGGAAGGCAGTAGGAATGGAAATCCTTATGAGGTATTTGTTTCCCACAAGTTAAACAATTATTTACTTTGTCTGACATCGGCTGAGGCAAGAAAGAGTCCACGGGTACTTAGCTTTTTAGAAGTCTTCGGTAGCTGAATCTCTGGATCTGACCGACCGGCACTTGCGAACAGCTTCTGCTTCGGGCACCGCGCGGCAAGAAAGACTGAGGAAAATGGCGTCGGCTGATGCCTTTATACCCCAGCAGCTCTGACGTCGGGAAGATGCGACATCAGCCGAGGCCAGACCCAGACTTTGGAATCCGGCCGACCGAAGGGCTGCCTGAGGCAGGACAACCCATATGTTATGACTGCAGATGCATCCTTGAAGGACATCTATGTGAAGGCTATCAATGCACTGACAAGTGAAGCAACTTTCACAGTTTTCCAGGAAGATGGCTCCCACTAAATGGTTCTCAATCTGGGTAGTGTTTGACATGTGGCTCCCTGAGGAACAAACAGAGTCAAGACTGACAGCAGGTCAGCAAATAAAAAGAATTAAAAAGACTGCTTAGCCCAGATGACCAATGTGCATAATACATGAATATCTTTGCTTTCCTTGAAAGAGCAGAGGAGTATGCAAACAACACTGCAGACTGGGTAAAAAAGAGGAAATTAACCTAAAACTTTCATGACAAGATGTGACAGTAAAAAATGGCACTAAATGTGACTTTTAACACACTTCTACAT
Organism: Protopterus annectens; assembly: GCF_019279795.1. Lineage (NCBI taxonomy): Eukaryota > Metazoa > Chordata > Ceratodontiformes > Protopteridae > Protopterus > Protopterus annectens. The sequence continues at coordinate 106,587,945 of NC_056733.1, read as the reverse complement.
CTTTACATAAAAACACAAATTCAAAAGTGCTTTGGTAATAAGCTCTATGTTATAGCTCACAGACAGCAAAGTGGCAAAAAGTGATCTTTTTCTAAAATGGAAATATGATAATGTTGAAACCAAAAAAATATTAATTTGTGTTGCTATAGCAGTTTAAAAAAAAAAAAAAAAAATATATATATATATATATATATATATATATTTATTTATTTATTTATTTATTATTTAACTTACCTCGGTTCCTGTTCAAGTGCGTGGTCTACCTCGTCCCTTCCAGGACTTTTAGGCAATGCATATTTGTCAGTCTTGTCCGATTCTAACTCATTAGAGTCCCTGAAGCTTAACCGTTTGGCTCGAGAATTGTCTGGTAGACTGGAGGTCCTCTGTGCTGAAAATTCTGTGTGAAGTCCTTCTGTGTTATAAGTCACACTTCCACTTGCATCTGAATCCAGTGAGCTCAAAGATCCACTAATATGTGACCCATTAGACAAAAGACTACTTCCTGAGGGAAAAGGGTCACTCTGAGTAGGAGACTGACATCTGGGAATGCCACCAAAATCTACACTGTAGCGACTAGATGAACTGGTACTGGGCAAAAGTACATGAGAATCCAGTGTCTGAATGGGGTATAGTCCACCTCTCTCAATGTCATCGCCATTAGTAGAAGTAGCATCAGTGCTAACACCAGACATAATAGCATCTCCTTAAAAGCAAACATAATGAAACAAATCAAAGTTCTGTGCCATGACATTTGAATAAGTAAAATACACAGTGAATTACTTTCAATGTATGGATTAAGTTCTCCAAGAACAACATTAAAACAATCAGGATGTAGATCACAATGTGATTTACATATACAGGGATAGGCAATGTCGGCATGGATGCATGTCAAAGAGCTGTAATGGAAACACTTTCCTATGTTTCTTACACTTTTTCATTAAGGTGTTTGTGACGCTTTTTTCAATAATTATAACGTTCTGTTAAGGATCAACATTCCCAATACCTCATATAGATAAAATTGTGAAGTTCTTTGCATATCACAGTGTCAGATCATTACAGTAGTATTTCTGAAGTTTAGAAAAAGTACAGTTGTGTACCTACCATAAATGTAGATGTTCGAGTGTATTCATTGTTGCAGTCATTACACTTGGATTATCCTGCTGGCAGGCGAGCTGCAGTCGGCCCGAGTTCCAAAGTCTTGGTCCGGTGTCGGTTGCAGTCACCTCTTCCCTGACCTCAGTGCGCCAGGGTTATAAAAGTTGCAACCGATGCCATTTTCTTCAGTTTTTCTTGCCCCAGATGTCAGGTGCCCCCAGATAGGAAGACTGGAAAGATAAAATTATGCCAGAAAACATGCATATATTACTATAAACATTTCCTTCATCTACAAGCAAATATACCACATAGGTTGTATAGAGTTGAGAAGTACAGAAAAGTCCCAGCAATGAAAAGGGGGATGGTGGGTGGGTAACCTGGACTGCAACAGTGAATATACTCGAACATCTACATTTATGGTAGGTACACAACTGTACTATGTTCATCGTGTTTCACTGCTACAGTCATTACACTTGGGTAGAATCCCAAAGCAGTGGTTGGGTGGCTGGGTCTAAATTGGATTTGGAGAGGCTACCAGGCCCTGCAGAACTGCAGTGGCAAAGCCTGCTCTGGATTTAAGGTAGAGAGTTAAGTGGTAGTGCTTGGTGAAAGTGTGCACTGAGCTCCATGTTGCAGCTTCTAAAATGTCTTTGGTAGGTACTCCTCTGAGAAAAGCTGCTGAAGTGGCTGCTGCTCCGGTAGAATAAGGCCCAATGCCCTTAGGCACTGATTTGCCATGTTGTGCATAACAGAAGCGGATGCAGTGGCCTATCAATTTTGAAATTGTCTGCTTTGCAATAGGCTTTCCTTGTGATCCTGCAGCATATGCTACAAACAGTTGTTCAGTTTTTCTGAAAGCTTTTGTTTTGTCCAAGTAGAATCGTAGTTGACTGTGTATATCCAAAGCGTGCAGTAGTCTCTCCTCTTTATTCTGGGTATTTGGGTAGAAAGTAGGTAAATTAATGGATTGGTTCAAGGCAACATTGAAGACCATTTTTGGCATGAATGTTGGGTTTGTCCTAAGAGAGACCCTGTCCTGATGAAAAATGATGAAAGGTTCCACAGCCATTAATGCCTGTAACTCTGAGACTCTTCATGCTGAAGTTATTGCTAGGAGCAGAGCAGTCTTCCATGATAAGAATTTTAGATCAGCTGTGCTGGCTGGTTCAAAAGGAGGCAGTGTGAGTTTTTCTAAAACAAAACTGATATCCCAAGCTGGTATTGGTGCTCTCCTTGGGGGTCTTATATTTTTTGCCCCTCTGAGGTACTGTTGTAGTAGAGGATGTGAAAAAATAGGAGGTTCCATATTGTAATGAGCTGAAATGGCAGAGGCATGGATTTTAATTGATGAGGAAGATAGGCCTTTGTCCAGCATCTCAGTTAGGTATTGTAAAATCTGAGGTATATTAGGGACAAGTGGCTCGAGCCCTTGTGCCTGGTTCCAAGCACAGAATCTCTTCCATTTTTCTGCATAAGATTTCCTAGTGCTGGGCCTCCTGGCTTCTAAAATGATATCCATAACAGCTTTAGAGAAAGGTGCAGTCTGAGTGGCTACATTATCTGCCATGCTGCCAGATTTAAGGTTCTGAGTTGACTGTGCAGAATCTGACTGTTCTGTTGTGTCAGATGATAAGGAAATTAAGGTAGAGGCCAAGCTGGGCCTTGAGACAAGTTCTTTAGGATTGGGTACCAGTGCTGGCGTGGCCAGTCTGGGGCAATCAGGATCATTTTTGGCCTTTCTTGTCTGACTTTTAGGAGCACCTTGGTAAGAGGCATCGGAGGGAAGGCATAGACTGTCAGGCCTTTCCAGCTGAATGATAGAGCATCCACTTTCCATGCTTGAGAGTGATAAGTTCTTGTGTAGAATTTCTGTATTTGGTAATTGTGAGGGGAGGCAAAAAGATCTATGTCTGGGCGTCCACATTTCCTCGTTATCATGCTGAACACCTGTGGATTTAGTTTCCATTCGTGAGGATCCAGGAGATTTCTGCTTAGTTCGTCTGCCAGTGTATTTTTTGTTCCTGGCAGGAATTGTGCCTGCAGATGTACTTGATAGGTCAGTGCTGTGTTCCACAAAGTCATGGATTGCCTGCAAAGGGGGTAGGAACGTGTGCCCCCTTGCCTGTTTATGTACCACATAACTGTGGTATTGTCCGTCTTTATTAATAGTTGTCCTGGATGTAGTAGGTCCTTGAAAGCTGTCAAGGCATTCTATACAGCTAGCATCTCTTTCTGATTGATGTGAAGATGCATTTGTTCCTTGGGCCATGTGCCCTGAATACATTTTCCTGACATATGTGCCCCCCAAGCATAATCTGAAGCATCCGTTGTTATTGTCTGCCTGGCTGTGGGTAAGGTGAAAGGCTGTCCCTTGTTGTGGTGACAGGCCTGGGACCACCATCGAAACTCCTGTTGTAGGGAATTAAAAGTTATGATTGTCTCCAGGCTGTGACAATGCTGAGTCCAAACACTTTTTAGATACCATTGTAGTTTCCTCATATGCAGTTTTGCATATGGAATTAGTAGAATGCAGGATGCCATGAAGCCCAGGGCCTGCAGAATTTTTCTTGCAGGGAGCTGGGTTTTTGTTGCCATCATTTGAAAGTAATGAGTCAGTTGCCTTTGTTTGTCTGGCGTGAGATAAGCCATCTGGGTAGTTGTATTTAAGCTTGCACCCAGGAATATTATCTCTTGAGAGGGCACTAGTTTTGAATTGTTTTTGTTTACTGTGTACCCTAGGCAAATTAGTAATCTTTTTACAAACGCCAGATGCTTTAGAAGAATGTCCTTGCTCTCTGCTTGAATAAGGCAGTCGTCCAAGTAGGGATATATTTGAATTCCTTTTTGTCTGCAAAATGCAATTACTGGAGCCAGGCATTTTGTGAAGACCCTGGGTGCAGTAGATAAGCCAAAGGGCAGTGCAAAATATTGGTAATGCATTGAGCCTGCTATGAATCTGAGGTATCTTCTGCATGAGTGTCTGATTGAGACATGCAGGTATGCCTCCTTGAGGTCCAAAGTAACTAGCCAAGCCTTCTTGCCCAGCATGGGCAGAAGCTGCTGAAGTGTTAACATTTTGAATTTTGGAACATCCAGGAAAGTATTTAGGATTGACAGGTCCAGTATTGGTCGCCAGGCTTTGTCCTTTCTGGGTACTAAGAAAGGTCTTGAGTAAAATCCTTGTCCCTGTTCTTGCTGTGGAACTCTTTGAATAGCTCCCATGTCCATAAGAGCAGCAATCTGTTTTTGCGCCTCTGCCCATTGATTTTGTGGCAGGTCTGGCATACCTTTTGATTTTGGAAGTGTGTGGAAGTGGAACCTGTAACCCTGAGAAATAATATTCAGCACCCATTGGTCCTGGGTGATCATGTGCCAATTTTTTGAGAAAAGTGCTAGCTTTCCCCCCAGGGGTGCTGCCAAAAGGTAAGTGCTTGGCATTTGTAGAGGGAAGTCATTGGGACTGTTTCCTATAAGGTTGTGATTTGTCTTCCCCTCCTTTGGGGGCCGAAGCACCCCATTGTTTAGGTCTATAGGAGCCTTGGGGCTGAGATCTACCTCTTGGGCATCTGTATCTGCCTCTTCTGACACTGGAAAGGACCAATTTTTTGAAGGCCAGTTTCTGCTAAATCTAGGTGGTTGAACCTGCTAGAAATCCTTCACTGTCTGCATTGATTTTGCTTTATCCTCCATTTTCTTTAACACCTCTTCTGCCTTAACACCAAACAAAGTATCATGATGCAGTGGAACATCCAATAATTTTACTTTAACATGGTCAGGTAAACTTTGTTCCTTCAACCAGGCATGCCTTCGAATAACAGAGCCTGTAACTGCGGCTCTACAAGAAGCCTCTACTGAATCAAAACTACATTGCAGAGTATGCTTTCCCACTTGTTCAACTGCATGCAATAAATCCTGCATTTCCTTACTGTCAGGACTTTCTGAATTTGAAACCATTTTCTGTTTTAACAATGACACGAGGTACTGTTGATATTTAAGCATGTGAAACTGGCAATTTAAAGCCCTTACAGCTAAAGTAGCAGAAGTGTAAACTTTTTTCCCCCATCTGTCCAGAGCTCTGGAATCCCTATCAGAGGGGACAGGATTTTTAGCAGTGGAAACCTTAACCCCTTTAGGACCTTGAGAAATTGTTTCTGGGTCTGCAGCGGGGTTTTTGTAAAGAAATTTATGAGAGTCAGGGACCCTGTAGTACCTGTCTGGCTTGACTGGTGCAGGGGGTAAAGAATCAGGAGACAGACTGGATTCAGAGAAAACATCATCAACAATATCCAGCACAGGGGGGATGGCCAGGGGCCTGTGCTGAGGCAATAAAAGGAAGTCTCTGAGCCTTTTCCTGGATTCTTAATAATCCTGGCTCTCCCAATGGAAATGCTCCCTCATGGTGTGCAGGGTTTCCCCAAAAGAATAATCTTCAGGCAGAGAGGCTGAAGGTATAGACTCTTCTGCATCAGAGTCCTCATAGGGAGGGAGAGAATATCCCTGATTAGAAGAGGAATCAGAGGAAATGGAAACCTGGTCAGAGGAATCATAGTCAGTGTCTTGCCTAGGCCTTTTGTCAGGAGGGGGATGGGAACCCCTGATTAAAGTAATTAGGTCTTCGGCCATTTTAAGCATCTGTTTCTTTGGCATGGATGACTGTTCTGGAGAATGCTGTACTTGCTTCCTTGTCTTTAATGGTGTTTTTGACTTTGCCTTGGCTGCTGTAGTGGGCATAATTGTAAGCTGTAAAGGTCTGAAAACATCCTCAGAAGCCGATCCCTGCTCAGCGGCTCCGGACCCATCTGAGGGAATAGTTTCTGTAGGCCCAATACCTCTAGTTTCCACAGGCCTCGGTGTCTCCACGTGGCTGTCGGCTAAGGCCTGTGGCTCTGAGGTAGCGGGTGTCAGGGGCTGCGAAAGTGCCTCACTGAGAACCGGCGAACCGGCGACTGGCCTTGAAGAGGCTTCGTCGTCAGTTTTGGACCTCGGATGCCTGTCCTTTTCTTTGTCTTTACGTTGTTTTTATAAATTCCAGTCGTCGGTTGTTCCGACGGCATTATGTAATTAAACCTTCGGCCAAAATAATATAAAGCAAAATCAAACAGACGTTTAATACACCTGGTAATGTTGTGGTCAGGGCCTAGGCAAGGAATACAGTAAGAGTGAAAGTCCTTATGAGGTATTTGCTTCCCACAAGAAATACAATTATTAACTTTTACTGACATCGGTCTGGAGCAAGAAAAAGTTTCTCCAACAGGGTACTTAGCTTTATTGAAGACTTCGGTTCTGAAACTCAATTTCGAAAATCTCAAGAGTCGGCCGACTGGCACTTGTGAACTGCTTTTGCTTCGGGCACCACACGTCAAGAAAGACTGGAGAAAATGGCGTCGGTTGCAACTTTTATACCCCTGGTGCACTGACGTTAGGGAAGAGGTGACAGCAACCGACGCCGGACGAAGACTTTGGAACTCGGGCCAACTGCGGGTCGCCTGCCAGCAGGATAACCCAAGTGTAATGACTGCAACAGTGAAACACGATGAACATCTGTAACTTTAGCGAAATGACCTATGTATTTAATATCACACACTGCTGTTATAAAAGCTGAACACTCAGAAAGCTTGCCGGTACAGAAAAAGCATGTGAATTTACGTAAAAAACAAAACGTGTTGTATGCTCTTTCTCTAACACAGGGGTTATGTGGTTTGAATCCCAGATCACTGGTAAAATGTATATGTTACAGTCAGGGGCTATGGTCTCACAACCCACATCACAGGCCATTAAATAAATAAGGCATAACTAGCCTTGAGAACATATGGCAAATGAGCTGAGCACCACTACTATTAACTTAGGTAATGATCTCCACTGCCTCACCCAAATAAGCTTTACACTCTATAAAGAACAGTTATACACCGGCTCCTTAGGATTTCACCCATCTCTGCGTCAGACCTGTCCTTACCAGGGAAATCTTAACAAATGTAACTGATACGTAGCCAGAACTATTGTTTTGTGTGTGTGTGTGTGTGTGTGTGTGTGTGTGTGTGTGTGTGTGCGTGCACACGGACACGTGCACACAAAGACACAAAATTTCTTCCAAGAGGGTCTACCAATTCTTTTCCATCGCTAACAACACTTTCATCTTTACATGGTACATGTTGCCACCAGCAAACTAGCACATGAAGATCTGAAGTACAGAATACCCTTCTCATTTTTGGAAGCAGAAATGAGCAACGTATCTATCTACAGCAAATTCCGAAAAAAAGTAGCCTTTCTCAGAAATAAGACCACTTGTGCCTGCTTCATTTAACCAACAAAATCAAAAAACAATTTAACAAAACTTTTATTATCAATACTTGACATCATCCTTTCTTTTCCATGACGGTACATCTTCAACAACCACTATCCCCGAAACCTACATAACACAACAACCCATAACCACTAAGTCTCCACTTAGCAATTAACAAATGCATAACACAACCTGCATTTATACTTTACCCCAAAAGACTCTTTTTCACATTGTAAATATGTATATAGTGTTTATTTCCATAAGTCTGTACTGTTAACCGCAGTCACTTTCACTTTAAAATGTACTGTTTTGTACTTGCTTTACTGTCATAAACTACTGTACTTGCTCACTTTCAACTGTTATTTAATTTCAGACAGTTTGATTTTTAAACTTTGTACATATTTTTGTACTTTTTCACCACATTATGTAACTACTGTATTCTCCAATGGTAATCCCTGGGCAGTGGATGAAATGCATTCACAATGGATCAATCCACTAGTTTATCTAACATAAATAAATAAACCCTTCTCCCATTTCCACCTGGTATCTTTTTGTTTTAACATTAAATGCTGCCCTTTGATTGGCTGTTGTAAGACTGTATTTACATGGTTCCCCATCAGTTGAGTACACTCTTAGCTCAGCAAAGAATAGCTGCAGTGACAGCACTATCTCATCCACTGACATGTCAGATCAAACCCTACTGAAAACATCTATCACCACATTCCCTTCTGATTACTTCTGTAACCCACCAAGCAACTCTCAGTCAACATGTTGGCATAGTAAAGTTTATTATTCTGTTTCATGCCTGGCAAATCCACTACATAATTATGTTCATTTACTCTCCTAACAACAGTGAAAGTCCCCACCCACGCTGCTTGCAATTTATTCTGCAGAGCAGAAATAAGCACCATTATAAGCCGCGGTGGTGCAGCGGTAGCATTGTCACCTCACAGAAAGAGGTTCTCCCGTTCGATTCTCAGCTGGAGCGCCTTCTGTGTGGAGTCTGCATGTCCTCCCCACGGTCGAGTAGCGTTCGAAAGACATGAGTGAATGGGCGTGCTTTTGTTGAAGATTGGGCGTCGAGCTGGCACCTTGGCACCATAAAAAAAATCTACTGCCAATCATTAGCGGACCGGAGTTCCACCGTGGCGACCCCTAACCGGGAAAAGCCGAAAGAAAAACAACAACAACCTTTTGTCCAATAGTATATGCTTGGGATACTGCTGTCCAGTCATACCAAACCTTCTGTTACTGTTGTACTTGTGCTAGTTGCTCCTTTACCCACCCCTTATCTGTACAATTATCCCCTTGACTTAGTACAATGTGTGTGTACCCTTGAGAGACCGAAGCCTTTTTGGTTGCATCACTCAAAGTTTGGGAGGTATGCTCTTCTCTGTGATCCTCTACAGTTCACCTTTCATAGGACATCCATCATCTTTTGACAACTGTGGCTTAGACTTACTGCTACCAACCGTATCTTCCCCCAAAGTACAATACTAACCCATTAATCTCAGGAAGCCACTCCCTTCTTCCACAGCTATTCTAACAATACTTAACATACTACCTAACTCTAAATTACTATTCTCCCAGCAGTTAACATAACTAATTTCTCCTTACTGTACCAATATGCTCATATAATTCCTACTCTGCAGTTCCATGTATATATCAAATTTGTACATATACTTTTCTTTTTTTTCATCTCTTCTGTTGTGACTCTGGTTTGCAACATATGTTTGGAATCAGAGACATTTAAATGTTTCAGAAATCTGAAAAAACCCTGAATCTGTCTCATCTTCCTGTCCAGATTCAGAATATTGATTTTCTTCAGGAAAGGAGGCATCCCTTTTTCTTTAACCAGATAAGAAAGATAAATAGCTTTAAGTAGACCCTGAGCCAAAACTAATACTCTACTCCTGTCCAGAGAAATTCGAGGAGGAGCAGACACGCGTTTAATTTTTTGTTTATTTTTGACAAGAAAAATGTGGTCAACAGAGTTGTTAATGACAACAACAGTTTCCCCAAGGTTGAGCACAACATTCGGACTAAACAGGGAAACCCTCTGTTCCCTTCCAGGACTGACAAGAGTGGCTCTCCCCTTGTTCACTAAGGTGGTCCTAACAGCCACAGAAGACGTGGTTAACCCCTGGTCCACAGTGGCTGTACATGTTATACCAGAGGGATCAGGAATAATAGGTGAGTAGTTTGAGGAACCAACTTTAGCCAAAGCAGAGTCATCCACCTGTGGCCAATGCGAGATTGCTACCCTGCTATAGTGGCAAAGGCTGCTTGCTGAGCTTTCTCATTTTGTGGCTGGAAAAAGGAATGACCATGGGATCACTAGTTTGTTCCTTCATCAAGGCAAAAATGGTGCCTCTTTCTGGGGAAAACAAGCAGCATAAGCCAGTAAAAATCACATGTTTTTAAAAGTAACTTTTCCCCCACAAAACACAGTAAAATGGACTTTAATACACTTTGTCAGCCCCCCCCCCCCACACACACACACAATTTCTCCACAGAAAAAAACGGCTTTCAACTACTTTTAACTACCTTTAATCTGACAGGAAAAAAGTGTGCTCCTGTTTAAAAAGTACAGTTAAGCCTCCTGACAGTCTGTAAAAAAACAACCCCCTAGATTAAAAAATAACTTTCGTAACCAGGAAAGTACATTAAACAATGATTTTTTTATGTGGAAGTGTTTCCTCAAAGGGAACTTATTTGCCCAGCAAAGGAACAGGACAAACTGACAGCTGATCCTCAAAAGCCCACGGAGGCTCACTCTCTTCAATGGCAGGAAAGATCTATAGGGACTGGTGCTCAAACTTGTGTTTTTAGGCAACTAAGCTAGTGTTATCTGTTTTGAGTGCATGGAAGATGCCCCAAAGCTTTGAAAGCTGGCCATCAGTTACATCCTTAGCAAGATATAACTTGTACAGCTAAGGCTACTGCAGCAGTGATCAATATGATGAACATCGCCTGTTGCTCACTCTCTCTAGATGTCATGCCCATGTGGTGAGATCAAGATGCACCCCCTCCCCATAGGTGAGCCAGCAAGGACTGCTCAACTTCCATCACTCCCTGACAGCTCCTAAAAAAGCCAAAACTGGTATTCAGACTTGAGTCTTTAGCATCACATTCAAGGGGTTATCCCCCTACTCCACAGAGCTTGCTGGTGTAAAATTTTCTTAACTGTTGGTTTTCTGGAGAAACAAAAACGTCTATATCTGGCATATCCAACTGTGGACGAGGACCAGAAATAGATCTCTGTTTAGCATCTTTTCATGAATATCTGCTTTTCTTTTGCTCAACTGATCCACCCGGACATTCTGAGATGGAGTGCCAGGTATCCTGAGGGTGAGACCTAATTCCTGGGCCAGACACCAAGCTTCTATGACCAGCCTGTTAAAAAAGTAAGAGTGCGTTCCCATCTGCTTCTTACTCCATGACTGCTGTGCTGTGTGTGATGATATGCAGGGCCCCCAATTTATCATATCTGTTTGAATGCTTTTATGGACACAGCCACTATCTCTTTGAAACTGATATTCCCTCACAGTTTTGTGTCACTCAAATTAACAATTTCTCTGTGCAAGCCACCAAACTCCATCTGAAGAATTTGCAGCAAGTATCCTGGTGTCCAAGCCCCGTTTCAAAATGGCATCCTGACTGAGATTCTTGGGCTGAACCACCCATCTTTCTTAATACAAGGCAGTACTGGAATGGGACAATACGAGTGCACATATGGACCCCATCTGTTCTCTATGCACCACTGCAGTTTTCTCATGTGAAGTTTTGCCAAGAGACCATCAGAACTGAGGATGCCATGCAACCCTAGTTCCTGAGGTATATTCAGGCCATATTCTGATTTGCTGTTGTATGGAACTGAAACATGTGGGTATAAACATCTACTCTGAAGGGAGGGGCTAACAGGAAATGGATCTGGCTCTATTAATCTCCTCCTGGGTAGGCATGTAAATGAGACAATCATCAAGGTAACAATATATGTGAATGCTCTTGGTCATGCAGTACAGCCAAGCACTTCAAAAACATTTAGTGAGCAGCAAATAAACCAAAAAGCAAGGAAGTGAAACTGGCAATGGACATTCATTACAATGAACCGTATTTGTGTCTGGCTGTGGGTATGTGGAGGTAAGCATCTCTGAAATCCAGAGTAATCATAAAAGCTTGGTGGAAGAGGAGAGGTAATAGGGCCTACAAGGTTAGTATTCTAAACTCTGTCACTCACAGAAATTTGTTTAGCCTTGATACATGTAAGACTGGCCTCCAAAGGCCCATCTTTTCTTAAGACTAATAATCTTGAGTACAACTCTGCGCCTTCATCCTGCTCTACTACTCTCTTTATGGCCTCGATGTAGGAGTTCCAGAACTACTCGCTTGCTTAGATGCCTCTTTTCTCTGGTTACTAAGGGAATGCCTGAGAAACTTGAAGTTTCATTTTTTTTACAAGGCAGCTTCTTATCTTGCCTCTGATAAAAATGGCCTATTTTTAGTGGGGTAACTTCTATTAAATGCAGCAGGGGATGAAAAAAGAAGTTATGTACCTACCATAACGTTCCATGTTTGCTGCCCTTCATCTTGCCTTCCTTCTTGCTGGTTGGGTTCAGAGATGATCCTCGGTTCCGACTCAGCTATTTACTATACCTCAAGAGCTTATACTGGCTCGAGGCTAACCCCTATCCCAACATGCCTAGTGGTAGCTACCCATATCGCATTTGTGATAGCCCACACTAGACAATAATAGTAAAATGCAAATTTTACTAAGCTCATACACGTAAGGAAGCCTTGTGTTTAAAGGAACAATCCACATTCAAAGGTTAGGAAGGAAAAAGGAAAAACAAAGCATGGTCAACTAACCTGGTACGTCAATGGGAAACTCAGCCAGTGTAACCAATGAAGGAATTCCTCTCAATCCTCCAGGAAGGGGGAAGGAGGGGGGACGCAAGATTAAGGACAACAAACATGGAAAGTTATGGTAGGTACATAACTTCTTTATGCTATGTTGTTCCCATCTTGTCTTCATTCTTGCTGGTTGGGACCGTGTCCCCAGCACCTGGTTCTTGGGTGGCTCACTGGAATAAACTCTTCAGGACCGTGGATCCAAAGGATGCCCTGTTCCGGGAGACCACATCCACTTTGTAATGAGTGATAAAGGTAAGAGGATTTGCCCATGTTGTTGCTGCACAGATTGAATCTAAAGGCAATTTGGCTTGGAAGGCAACAGAGGTAGCCAAGGCCCTGGTTGAGTGTCCTCTGGCTTTCCCTGGAAGCTTCTTGTTACGCAAATCACAAGTATAGATGATTGTATCTGACAGCCACTTTGATAAGGTCACTTTTGAAACTAGAGAACCTTGTTTATTGTCAGCAAAGGATACAAACAATTGATCTGATTTTCTAAAGTCCTTGGTCGGTCCTGTGTAAATAAAAGCATAATTGTCTATGAACATCCAATTGGTGGAGTCTATACCCTGCCTTGTTGCCATAATTGGGGAAGAATACAGGAAGCTTGATGGACTGATTTAAATTATACTCTGCACACACCTTTGGCAAGAAAGAGGGATTGGTTCGGAGAGAATCTCTATCTTTGTGGAAGATGAGATATGGTGGGCGAATAGATAAAGTCTGTAATTCTGAAACCAGTCTAGCTGAGATGATGGCAATCAAGAAGAGGGTTTTCCAAGACAGAAATTTTAGGGGACAAGATGATGCTGGTTCAAAGAGTGGAAGAACCAGAGAGGCTAAAACAAAGTTTAGGTCCAGGGGGGGCTATAAAAGGGTTGTACCGCATAAGAATGTTTTGCAAAGCTTATGGGACATTATATTACAGCCCAACTCTCTGGCTACTGGTTGGGGGTCTAGAAAGGGTCTGCTCAGAGTCACCTGGGGGGAGACAAGCCATCATACCAAGTCCTTTTTGCAGGATTCCGTGATCGAGATCATATGTGACATTGGTAAATCCTGGAACGACCACTGAGCGAAAAGAAGCCACTGCAGAATTCTCATGTGGAAGCGAGCCATAGGGACTAGAGTAACTGCTGCAGCCATTAAGCCCAGGACTTTCAATACCTCTCTTGCCTGAACTCTTCTTTTTCATGGGGAATGAAAGTTGCTGACAAATGGTTGACACCCTGTCTTGAGGCAGCTTTGCTATCATGGCTCTTGTATCTAAGTCTGCCCCTATGAAGGTAATACACTGACAAGGTAACAAGGCAGACTTTTCGTAGTTTATGGTGATGTCTAGCTGGGAGCAGGTTTGAACTGTGTAGTCCCATGTTTTGATCAGTTGATGCTCAGTGGTAGCAGTGAGGAGCCAGTCATCTAGATATGGAAACACCTGGAATCCTAGATGTCTCAGGTGAGCCATGACCACTGCCATACACTTGGTGAACACCCTGGGGGCTGTGGTGAGACCAAAGGGCAGAGCTCTGAACTGATAATGACTGGCTCCCAGCTGGAAGCATAGGAATCTCCTGGATCACTTGTCCATTTTTATGTGGTAGTATGCATCCGGGAGATCGATGGAGCACATCCAATTGTCCTGTCCCAAAAAGGGAAGAATGGAATGCAGGGTTACCATTCGGAACTTCGCTTTTTTATTGATTTGTTTAGCTTGCTGAGATCCAAGATGGGTCTCCAGTCCCCTGTCTTTTTTGGAACTAAAAAGAACCTTGAGTAAGTTCCGGATTAGATTTGGTCTATGGGGACTTCTTGGATGGCTCTTCTTTTCTAGCAACCTTTGTACTTCTAAATTTGCTTGATCCCAAAGACTGGGTGGAACATCTGGGATTGACCATTTTGTTCTTAAGAGGGGTAACTGGGAAATTTCTCTGCAGCATTTCTCCCCAGGCCTCCGCTGAAAACAGGATCTGTGGAACCTAGTCGGACTTTCCCGGACAACAAATGTTAAATAAATAAAAAATAAATAAATAAAATAAATTGTAACCCCTGGATATTACTGACAGTACCCATGCATCTTTCGGAATAGTTTGCCAGGCTGTTGGGTACAATGATACTCTGCCCCCGACTGCCTCCAGAGGTGAACAGTCGGGTCTCCCTTCAGGAGTGCTGGAAGGGCCTAGCAGAGAACGTATCTCTGTCGCCCTACTGTTGTGGACCCCCCCCTGCTGTCTTCCATTATTGTTTACACCTCTGCCCCTGTGGGAAAATTGACCGTGTGTGTCAGGTGAAGTTATTTGGGATTTTCAAAACCATATTTTTCCACTCTTCTGACCTTTAGGGTAAGGTCTACATGGAGTGGAAAAATTTATTCCTACGGCAGAGAGAGTCTTGCCATCCTTTTCACACCTGGTGAGAGTCTCTTTTACCTGAGGCCCAAACAAGGACAAGCCATCAAAAGGGGTATTGGTGAAGGAGGACTTAAATGGTCCCGCAAATTGACAAAGGTGCATCCAGGAGTGTCTCCGCAAAGCAACTCCAGTACCTGCTGCCCTACTCACTCCATCTGCCACATAAAAAATAAGCCTCATGAAGGAGTTAACCACTGAAGTCAAAGTCACAAGCTGGGAAGCCGCCCTGTTCGCAACTCCTTCAGCTGTAGGATCCTGCAGAGTATCTCCCAACTCTTTTAGGAGATCCCTCTGAAGTCACGTGAAGTTTGACAAATAATTCAACGACCCGAGTGTAAAGGTAGTTGAAGAGAACATACGCTTCCCATACCTGTCCATCAAACAGGACTCCTTGTTCTGTGGATGGACAGATGAAGTTTCCACAAGTTCCTTCTTAGTGGCTGCTGCCACCACCATAGCATCAACAGGAACCCCTTTGGAAAGAAAGGGCTTGTCTCCGAGGGCAGTTATAAATTTATTTGGTCTCCGCGGAACCGGTTCCATGGTCTCTGGAGCATTCCACGCCTTCCGACTCACTACAGACAAAAGTGGGTCAAAAGGCGGAGACACCCAAGAGGTGGAGGGTTGGGAACCAAATGCGTCCAGGTAGACTGAATAGTCCTCAGAAGGAGCTAGGGACTTCCAGCCACCCCTCTGTCTAAAGATTTCAAAGATGTCTAAAAAGGAGACATCCCAGAGGGGGACCGTGGGGACCCTTCCGATTCATCCAAGTCTATGTCTGAAGTGATGGACTCAGAGGAGTCCAGATGCTTCCTCTTACATATTTTTTTCCGAGGGACCACCTCTGAATGTTCGGGGGAGGCTTCAGAACAGGTGGGGGTCGCCCAATGGGATGTCCTGGGGCATAGGTTCTCTATGCTTGGAGGGAGGAGGAGGGTCAAAGGCAAGCACAGGCACAAGGGAGAAGGAGCTGATGGAGCCGAGAGTGGAGCAGTCTGAGGGGACAGCACACTCATCACCTCGAAGGCACCACGGTCCCGAGCTGAAGGAGTCTCTGGCTCCAAAGAGCCTGGAGATCTCCTGCGAACCAAGAGTGATGGCTCTGAGGCTGACGTGGGAGCAGAGCTCACCTGCACCGAAGCTCTGAGAAGGAGAGCAGGGTCGGACAAGGGCCCGATGCCACTTCCCCCCTCGGAGCCGACGAGAGAGCTTCGGCACCCAGATCTCTTGATGGACTGAGACATCAAGGAGATCGAAGCGGGAGTCAGAACCGATAAAGAAGTAACCGAAGCAGATGGTTCCACCACGACGTCCATGCACTCTGGCTTCGAGCTCAAGAGAGTCGGAGGAGGAACCGATAGAGATACTGAATGGGCTGAAGGACCCAATTCCTTATGGGCTGGGGTGCGATAGAAATTTGGCAAGTGCCTGTGACTTGAGGAGTCTATTAACCACTCCCTCCACATCATGGTCTGAAAGCCTGTTGGACCGAGAGGAGTGAGATGACAACCGATGACTGCCTGCCACAGACTGCAACAAAGGAGACTGTGGAGCAGAGTGCACCGGCTCCAAAGAGGGAGACCTGGTTCTTTTATGGGCCCGGAATGGCTACGAAGTAACTGATGGAGCCGCCGGAGATGTAGCTTTGTCGGAGCTGACACTGGGAACTGGCAGAGCCAAAGATTTGTCAGAAGATTTGGATTTCTCTGAAATCGGATGTTTGGGAGATTTGTCAGACTGTTTTGCTGGCTGAGGAACCAGCGACAAAGGATCCTGAGGGTTTTTCTCTCCTGCAGGACTCTAGAACTGAAGGCATGACAGATAGAACATGAATTCTGCAGGTGAACAGCCCCTAAACAGTATACACAGCTTGTGTGCCCATCTATAAGGGACATGTTTTGGCAGCACGAGTCGCACTTCTTAAAGCCAAATGGTTTTGACTCTATGGACATGCTGAATAAACTAGGAAGACAGACACAGCAAAAATAAGGCTGTAATGGCTAGCAATATACAAGTACAGACACTATCAACAAGCAAGGATATCTTTTTTGTTTTTTTTTTTGTTTTGTTGTTTTAAGAAAAAGAAGAAGGGGAAAGCCTCTAAGTAAAACAGCGACTCCCCCAACAGGACAGCCTCTAACTTAAATGGCTACGCCAACAGATAGTGAGGAAAGAAGAAGAAATGAACCCTCTAAGTTAAACAGGCTCAAGGGGAAAGCAAAGTCTAAGAAAACGACGGCCAAGAACAACCAAAAAACAACAGCAGAGGAAGGTCAGAAGGTTATTAGTCTAAACGAGGACTAAGGCAGACACCAACAAGGTAATTAAACTGCTAATAATCCTGGTAAAAGAAGACAGCAAAATAAGAAAAAAACAAAATACTTTGCCTGAGCCAGTAATCGCAATCTCGACGCTGCAAGTGGCAAACGAGATCTGGGTAGCTACTGCTAGGCATGTTGGGATAGGAGTTAGCCTCGAGCCAGTATAAGCTCTTGAGCTATAGTAAACAACCGAGTTGGAGCAGAGGATCAGCTCCAAATCCAACCAGCAAGAACGAAGGCGAGATAGGGACAACATAACATCAACTATTTAACAGACTTTATAGTCTTCTTCCATTCCAGCTTTTTACACCTGCATAGACAGGGGCCAAACAGCAACTACTTGACTAATGGGTCATTAAGAAACTAAGTTTTAATATGCTTTGGCAGTGGCTGTCTAGAGCCAAGAAAGTCTCTGCAAAAGCACTCCAAACCCCACCTTCCCGTAGCTGCCAGCCTGAATGACACATCTGCTGCAGCATGTCCACATTTGATAGAGAGAGAGAAAACCAGGGAAGAGAAACTGCTAAGATGCATCACTTCACCTCTCAGGGTTTTGCCTTCTTTCATCTTTGCCTTGTGCTGAAGCTGGGAGAGAAGAGTTCTTTGGAATGTGAACATAGGTGTCCTGCAATATACAGCTCTGAAAAGCAGCACAGCAGAGTTGTAAACCTTCTCCAATTAGTCAAGTGTTTTGGTTTTCCCTGTTGGTGGGGATGAGATTCTTGGCTGAAGAGGTAAGAGAGGTATTCATGCATCTGCTTTAGATTTGCTTGAGAAGAGAGAATGCCACTGGACTGACATCAGATAGATAACCTTTTCTGTTTTGCTAAATAGGACCTTCTAGTACTTGTTTTTCTAGCCTCTTTCAGAATGGATAAGACACCCTGGGAAGTAAGACAGAGTAGATGGAGTCAGAATCCAATCTTCCTAGCTGTTAGCAACCATACAAGTCTGAAGTGGGTTTTGCAAATGAATCTGTTTAGGAGACTTAAGTCCAAGATGGGCCTGAGGTACTGAGTTTTCTCTGGAACCAAAAAGGACCGTGAATGAAAGCCTGACCCTCTCTGGTCTGTTGAGACCTCTTCAATGGTTCTTTTTTCCCTAGAAGAGAGTCTGTCTCTATTCTAGCTGCTTTTGTCTGATGGGGTGGGAATGTTGGTGGATTTGGGTGGAGAAAGAAAAACGGAATTAGTAACCTCTGGACATTATCTGTCTTACCCACTTGTCCTGCATGACGGTCTGCACGTGAAGGGATGGAGGGGTGGGAGGGAAAGCTGTCCTCCAATTGCCTCCACAGTACTGCAGTCAGGCAGATCTTCAGGGATACTGCAGCTTATGATCTGAAAATGTCCAGCAGTAACCTGGTTTTGTGAACCTCTTGCCCCTAGGCCGGCATCCCTTTAAAAGGGCTGCCTCTGCCAAGGCTGCCACTTTCAGAAGGTGAATCAAACTGCTGGTGTCTCGACTTCCTGAAGCAGAGAGAACAAGGGTTCCTTTGGTTTCTATTAAATGCGCTCTGTGGCACTCCAACCTTTACTCTGATGGCAAACAGAATCTTGCCATCTTGTTCACACTTTTGCATTTGTTTCCTTCACGAACCAAAGAGGGATGATCTGTCAAAGGAAGCATTTGTGAATGATGCCTTAAAGTAGTCCACAAACTTGCATATGCACAGCCACACATGCTGTCTCATTACACTGCTAGACCGGACTGTCCTGGTTACTCCATCTGCCACATTAAACATCAGGTGCATGAAGAGGTCAGTTATATTCAACATAGAAGTTATGGCAGTCTCCAATTTTCTAGTCTCTGACGTGATAGGATTCTTCAGAGTAGATAAGTCTTGTTGAGCCAAATCTCTCTGGAACCTACTTATGTCTGTGGCATTGTTCAAGGTCCTCACAGCACAGGTTGCTGAAGCATACGCCCGCTTACCTAGTCTGTCGGTTGCCCTTGACTCCCTATTAGGCGGGTGAACAGCAGAAGAGTCTTCTGAAAGCTCTCTTTTTGAAGCTGCCCATACAATGATGGATTCTGCAGCTGGGGATTTGCCCAAAATTGTTTAACCTATGGTGGTTAAAGTATCCTGTCGGGTTTTTGGATGACTATTTCATAGTTATCCAGCTCCTGCCATGACCTCCAGGCCTTCAGACAAATAAGTTTGTCAGAAAAAGGTACAAGGTACAACCTAGGATGTAGATGGTGCCAAGCTTTAAGCCTTGATTAAAGCAGTCCCATCCTGAGGGGGAGGGATGTATGAGCCAAGCTCCCCTCAGGCACATAAGTTCTGAAATATCACTAAATGAGGTGCCCTCTGGAGGGAATTGTGGGGAGCCCTCTCAGTCCTCGGAGACGGAATCTGAAATTGAGGATTTTGTTGGAAAGTTGGCAATATCAGGGGTGAGTCATTTGACTTCTCAAAGGACTGTAGTTGCTGTTGAGCAGGGGAGTAAGGCTTATGGCCTGGTTCTAATCACTACATGGTTGAAGAGCAGGAGAAGGTAAGATTAGAAGTGAGTCTCTTGTTGGATCCATACCTGATGGGACCTACATGAATGTTCTAACATGAGAACCAATCATTGTCCCAAAGACCTGGAAGGCCGAATCCACCTCAGAATGATCCAAAGACTTCTCTTGAACCAACAGATACTGGACTTGCTTTGGACAGATGGTTCCCAAGGAAGGAGAAGGCTCAGAGACCATGAGATTGGCCTGCACCAATGAGGGGACTGGAACCGTATAGCCTAAAAAGTCTATGACCCTGACATGAACAATGGATCTGAAGTCAGCATCCACGTCAGCCGCTCAGCTTCTTGGTCCCGAGTCTGTTTCTGCTCTGGCAACACTGGAGTAGAGAGTCAGATCTGAACATGTGAGTGCCAAAGCTATGAGAAGTCTGCACCAATGACACAGGCCCTGGAATAAGGAATGGGTCCTATAACAAAGTAGATTAAGTGCAGATTGAATAAGGAATTAAGATCAGCTTGAAGTGGGTGGATCTGACCATCTTCACAGCTGAAGGGGTCAGAATATCTTACATCTCTATTTAGGTCCTCAGGGTTTCTGCATCAAACGGTCCAGATCTGCTTGTAGGACATGTTTGAAAGAGCTGAAATGGTCTGGAAGGGGGTACTGACTGGATTGACGCAAGGAAGCATCCTTCTTGGGAGAATCGAGTATGATTATCAGTTCCAAGAGAAATGGATCTGAAGGAGAAGTGTATATTGGCATCAATGAATCTTGTGTCTCGGCTGTTTAGGTGCCAAGGTTGGAAAAGTCAGACCCTGCATGCTTCTTTTTGGGATCCAAGTCCCTGGGTTTGGAAGGTTTCTCTGAGTTTCTTGGGCTTAGCTACCACCAGGTCTGGGAGAAGCACACCTTTCAGAATTAGCTTGTTTCTCACATCTGCTAACACCTGTAGGCCAAACCCTTTACAAATTTCAGAGTTCACTAAGAGATGGGAGATGTTCAGGCAGACTGATTATAGAGATCTTGTGCCCACACACAGAATATTTTTTAAAGCTAGTTTGCTTGTACATGGATTAATCCAGAAGCAAAATCAAACAAGACCAAATACAGTAACAACAATAATCAACTCTCTCAACTAATCTGAAGTAAGAATTCTGCACTATTAGTGTCGCAGCAAGAGTGTTAGAGTAGTTATTTGATTTATGGTTGCCTACGTGTAGCAAAGTCTACACACCACTATCCTAAATATCTATTTGCATATGAAAAAACTAACAATAGTATCCTAAGTCTTATCATTAAATATTGGGGAATAAAGCAAAATTAAATAAACTAAATTAAATTAACCAAGAATTTCCCATCAAAAGTAAAACAGGAAAAAAATCTGAGATAACGCTAGCAAATAAAAATGAAAATTGTATCAATAAAGAGTAATATTACTGTTACATCAACTCAAACAGGACATCAAGCGACTGCACTTTTACTGTGAAAGAGGATAATCAACGTGGCTGACCTAAAGGTAATCGCTGATCAGTTTAACAAGCATTTTTCTAGCAAACAAACACATATGAGTGCATCTGGTGCCTTAATTAATCTTCTACACAATACCTCAGGATGACTGCTTGTCTGTTTATAACAAAGAGGATTATTAACAAATCCCTGAATGGAATTAAAGGAAATACATCTATGGGCCCAGATTTAATTCCCATAATTATGTTAACCAATCTTAACACTAAATTTAAATCCACTGTTATAAATTATTGTCATCCACTTGCTCAGAACTGATACAGTGCCCAACATGTAGAAAAATCTTGTATAACACCAGTTTATAAAAAGGACAAGGCAGTTAATAATTACAAACCTGTCAGCCTTACCCAGATTTTAGGGAAATGTATTGAAAGGTGCTTACTTGACTTGATGTTTGTGTCTTTCGGCTTTTCCCGGTTAGGGGTCGCCACAGAGGAACTCCGATCCGCTAATGATTGGCAGTTGATTTTTACGTACCGGCTTGCCAGGCCTGACGCAGAACCTTCAACGAAGGTACGTCCATTCACGCATGTCTCCATGCAGAAGACGCTCTAGCTGAGAATCGAACTGGACAGCGTCTTACTGTAAGGCGACAATGCTACCGCAGCAGCACCACCACCACCACGGGGTGCTTACTTGACTTGATAAAACAGTAAAACAGGAAAATAAGACAACTGAAGCAACTGACATTTATCAACGTGGTTTCCTTAGAATGAGGTCAACATTCGCCTAGCGGTTGAATTTTATGATCAGATTACTCTTGCAACTGATTTAGATTTAGCTTGTGGTACAACATTTTTTGACTTATCCAGAACGTTTCAGTCATTGTTGCATAACGCAGTATATAATGCTTTGATTAGGTACTTACAGAATTCTTTGCTGAAACACTGCATATTGAAGTGGCTCACAGAGAGAAGTCAATCAGTTGTTAATCATGGATTAACACTTGATAAATCCATTCCAAGACTCAGTTTTCAGTCCAATACTGTTTAACCTTGCCTGTGCTACTATACCAAACCAAAATTCATGCTGGCTTAATAAATTTGCAGATGACTGCAAAGGCAGCTTAAACATGGTTAGAAGCAAGGACTTGTAAGATGTAAACATCTATTCATCACAAACTGCTAAATGGGCATCAGAAATGGATGTTGCTTTTAGTACAGATAAATGTAAAAAAAATTGTTCTTTGGGAAATCGAGACCCAAGGAGTCAATAATATTACAATTTTCAATATCGGGAGAAGTGTGTGACAATAAAGACTTGGAGATCAATACCTCAAGTTGCTTATCATTTGCAAACCATGTAGGTATTACAAAGAACGGAGCTAAGAGAAAATTGGTTTTATGTTTGAAAATGTCTTTACAAGAGACGAGGGCCGTATGATAAATTCACAGGATGTACATATGACCGGTTCTGGAATACAGTAGTCCATTCTGAATTATAAATCTGGGCAAATGAAACACTTCAAGTCACTTCACAAATTCACAATAATAATAAAGTCTGATCAATCAGAGGAGGTTAGAAAGCACTGGGAAGCGGGGCTGGGAAAAGCAATTTCCAGGGGAACAATGGGAGGACATAAGTACAGCTCTCAGGTATGCAACAAAGTCCAGAAGGTTTAGAATTTTACTTGGAAGTGTCTGTATAGGTATTTTTATATCTCAAGCAGATGTCAAAGATTTTTTCCCCAGGCAGATAGATTTTGTAGGTGTGAAATGGAAGAATGAGGTAACTGGGAACATACATTTTGGGAGTGTAACAAGCTGGCAGATTTTAAACATTCCTTACAAAGTACTCTGTCAGAAATAATGTGAGAACAAATGGCTTTAACTAAGGAAATGGTTCTTTTGAGCTGGGACACAGGATCTGAATTGCCTAGATATAGTAAGGCTTTGTTAAGTTTAATTCTGTTGGTTACCCAGAAGTAATTACTAGAAAATGGAAATCAAAGTCTAAACCAACTATGTTTTAAGTACTGACTTTATAAATGAGATAAAAAAGTACAGTTTTGTACCTACCATAAATGTAGATGTTTGAGTATATTCACTGCTGCAGTTATTACACATGGGTTATCCTGCCGTCAGGCGGTCCCGCAGTCGGCCAGAGTTCCAAAGTCTTGGTCCGGCGTCGGTTGCTGTTGCTTCTTCCCTGATGTCAGTGAGCCAGGGGTATATAAGATGCAGCAGACGTCATTTTCTTCAGTTTTTCTTGCCCCAGATGTCAGGTGCCCCAAATAGGTAGGCAATACATACTGCTAATAAAACATACATAAAAAGTAAAACCAAAACCTTCAGTTACCAGCAAATACACCACATAGGTAGTATAGGGTAGAAAGGTATAGATAAGTACCAGCTAAGAAAGGGGGGATGGAGGGAGGGTAACCTGGACTGCAGCAGTGAATACACTCAAACATCTACATTTATGGTAGGTACAAAACTGTACTATGTTCATTGTGTTTCACTGCTGCAGTCATTACACTTGGGTTGAATCCCAAAGCTGAGGTAGGGTGGCTGGTTTTATAGAGGATTTGGGGTGGCTATGAGGCCCTGCAGCACTGCAGTGGCAAAGCCAGCTCTGGATTTAGAATAAAGAGGCAAGTGATAATGTTTGGTAAAGGTGTGCACTGAACTCCAAGTTGCAGCTTCCAGGATATCTTTGGTAGGTACTCCTCTGAGGGAGGCAGTTGAAGTGGTTGTTGCCCTGGTGGAATGTGGCTAAGTACAGTTTTCCCATGCTGTGTGCAGCAGAAATGGATACAGTGTCCTATCCACTTTGAAATGGTCTGCTTTGAAATAGCCTTCCCCTGTGATCCTGCAGCATATGCTACAAACAATTGCTCAGGCTGTCTGTGTATGTCCAATGAATGCAGAAGTCTCTCCCCTTTATTCTGGGGATTTGAATAAAAAGTTGGCAAGTGAATTGTTTGGTTAAGAGCCACACTGGAGACCACCTTTGGCATAAATGAAGGGTTTGTTCTTAAAGAAACCCTGCCTTCATGAAAAATGATGAAAGGCTCCACTGCCATTAGTGCCTGTAACTCTGAGACTCTTCATGCTGAGGTTAATGCCAGAAGCAGAGCAGTTTTCCATGACACATTTTAATTCTGCTGAATTGGCTGGCTCAAAAGGAGGTAAAGTTAGTTTTTCCAAGACAAATTTGAGGTCCCAAGTTGGTGTTGGTGCTCTCCAGGGCGGTCTTATGTTTTTAGCCCCTCTGAGGTACTGTTTTAGCAATGGATGAGAGAAAATAGGAGGATCTGTGTTGTAATGAGCTGAGATGGCAGAGACGTGGATCTTAATGGATGAAAATGAT
This sequence comes from Protopterus annectens, assembly GCF_019279795.1. Taxonomy (NCBI): domain Eukaryota; kingdom Metazoa; phylum Chordata; order Ceratodontiformes; family Protopteridae; genus Protopterus; species Protopterus annectens. Next base: position 106,563,625 of record NC_056733.1, on the reverse strand, counting down.
AGGCCTTTGTCCAGCATCTCAGTTAAGTATTGTAATATCTGAGGAATATTTGGGACAAGAGGGTCAAAAGCTTTGAGCCTGGTTCCAGGCACAGAATCTCTTCCACTTTTCTGAATAGGATTTCCTGGTGCTAGGCCTCCTGGACTCCAAAATGACATCCATAACAGCTTTAGAGAGAGGTGTTGTCTGCTTGACTAAGGAATCTGCCATACAGCCAGGTTTAAGGTTTTGAGCTGGCTGTGCAGGATCTGATTGTTTTGTTGAGTTAGAAGATGCAGAATTTGAGGTAAAATCCATGGTGGACCTTGAGCTAAGTTCTTTAAGATTGGGTACCAGTGCTAACGTGGCCAGTTTGGGGCAATCAGGATCACTTTTGGCTTTTCTTGTCTGGCTTTTAGGAGTACCTTTGAAAGGAGAGGCAGTGGTGGGAAGGCATAAACTTTTAGGTTTTTCCAGCTGAACGAGAGAGCATCCACTTTCCATGCTTGTGTGCGGTAAGTCCTTGTGCAGAAATTCTGTAGTTGGCAATTCATTGGGGGAGGCAAAAAGATCTATGTCTGGGCTCCCCCATTTTTGTGTTATCATGCTGAATACTTGTGGATTTAATTTCCACTTGTGAGGATCCACGATGTTTCTGCTTAAGTCGTCTGCCAGAGTATTTTTCTTTCCTGGCAGGAAATTGTGCTTGCAGATGAATTTGATAGGTTAGAGCTGTGTTCCACAAGGTCATGGCTTGCCTGTAGAGGGGATAAGAATGAGTGTCCCCTTACTTATGTACCACATAACTGTGGTGTTGTCTGTCTTTAGTAATAGTTGTCCTGGATGCAGAAGGTCCTTGAAAGCTGTTAGGGCATTTTGTACAGCTAGCA